>NW_025110788.1:61328-90541 GCF_011392965.1 Frieseomelitta varia | reverse complement strand
TTTTTTTACGACAAAGATGATATAATTTTTTGAAAGAACGATCTGCCACTTACCTGAGAATCCTTCAGACCGAGCTTCTCAGCCAGTTTCTTACGGTCCGGCTTGCTGATGTACTTTTGTATCTGAAACCTCTTTTCAAGGCCGCGTCGCTGAAGATCCGAGAAAACCGCTCGTCTCATCATTCCACGGCGAGGCTTTCCGCGCGCGTTCGTCGCCCACGGGAATACCAGGCCGGTGCTGGTGAAATCGCCCAGCCCGCCTTGAATCGCGCCTGGAAACGCTGTCCCGCCACCTGGAGCGCCGGGATGATGACCTCCGGTTCCGGAACTCGCCACTACCGATCACACATGTTTTACGCTCGAAATGTTAGCCTGAGACACGGTCGAATTTCGAAACCACTTGCGCTGGCGGACCATAACGAGTGACCGAACCCGATACACGATAATTCGTCGCAATTTCTTTCGAACTATCGCCGGTACGATAGAAATCCGCTGGATAGAAATTATTAACAAGTGACGAATTTATTATTTGTTTTGCCTGAGATTATATTGAAATATACTTAACCTTCTAAGAACGGGGTATTTAAATCCTCATTCCGCTAGTGGACGGATTTAAATCGCCAGGCGAAGTTTAATTTTACATGTTTCCATATAAATTGTTGTATGTTCCTGTATTTTCAAAGTTAGTCAAATCAAATAAAGACTCAAGCTACTCAAAAACAAGAAGAGAGACCATTGATATATCGGACAGTCGGCTTTCTCAAATATTGTATTATATAAATGTCGATATACCTGACGTTGATACTTAGAAGGTTAAAACTTAAATATATTTAAATATATATTAACTTGAATTATATATTATTTATATATATACAACAATATATATTATACATATATAACTTAAATAAATATATAATTAACTTAAATATATTAAGCATATTTGAATATACTTAAAACTGAGAAAATATTGCAATTTTGGAACAAAAAATTCTCGACGTGCGTGATTCCACGTCATTCCAGCGCAAGAGGTTAAACGAAATCGTGATGTCACAACTGATTGACGATCACGATCGGTAGATATTGAAAATCTGAAAATGTACATGGAAAGCTGTATTAATAAACACGAACGATAAAGCCAATCTTCAACACACGTTAGATGCTAATTTGTTGTATCAATTGTACGTTTCACAATTAGCGAAACATTTCTCATTCGACTTCAACGCATCTTTGTCGAACTATGTCGATGCAATTGTATCTCGTTACGATATTCAGCGAAATTTCAAGATCTCTTCTTAAATCTTTGTGGCACAATTAAAAACATTCGTCAATTTGTATCGAGTTAACATATTTTCCTTTTTTTGTTAGAACAAATCACTCCATCAGCGTTCGAGGGCGGGGAGGGAAAAAAAACAACGTCGATAGACAAAATTTATTACTCGTACATCAAAGGCCCGGTCCTCGATAGTAATTGAATCAAAGTCATCTAATAACGAACGGGCAATTGAATCTCCAGATCGTATCTGTACAATATTGCCAAGCTGAGCATGACAGTATTATCTGCGCCGATGATATTTGCACGCACTTGTTGCATGCGTGCATTTTGCTTGTGGCGGTGCATGTACATAATATGGTAGTGCTTTCACTGCACTTCATATGCACTCCATGTCCCATACGAGCCTACCTATAACAAGATATTCGATAAACCCGTGCCCGTGCACGTGCCCGCGTTTATACGCTTTGGCGCCATGTGCGGAAGTTTCGGTTTTAAATGTTCATCGAGATTGTGTTTCCGCCTCGCGTCCAGCTTGTTTATTAACTTTTCCTCTCTCTCTCTCTCTCTCTCTCTCGAGTATCCAGGAATAATGACCAACATTTTCGTTCCCTTCTTTTTCCTTTTTCTCTCTTCGTGAACAATTCAACGCCGTTTTTTCGTCGCTCGTCGCGCTCCCCTTTTTTCACCAACGCGCGAGCGATTATGGAAATAAGCAACAATGATTTGCAATTTTTCACTTGGTTTATCTTGTTTCTTTCTTTTTCTCTCTCTCTCTCTCTTTCTTTAGCATCTTTGTTTCCATTTCCTTGGTAGAGGATATTAAATTGAAAAATCATCGAGGACAGTAAAGGAAAATCGACGAGAATGAATCGTTCGTAGCAAGAAGATAACACGAACAATCAATGTGAAAGATCACATTTGAAAGAAAAAAAATAACGTCCATAGTCGTAGTTGTTTCTCTTTGTTATTTGAATTTATGGAGTTGATCAGCTTGGTTTTGGCTTCGAGTCAAGTGTATGTTACGTAGACTATCGACCCCCCGAAAACTATGGAGTTTCGCTAACTTTGATCTTTCAACGTTTACCAAACTCTAACTCGAGTTCTTGTTTTCTATTTCTAGGACATACAAATTATAAGAATTCTAAACAGTTTGTTTACCTGTTAGGTAGGGTCCCCTGTAGAACAATTGTTGCAACGTGTGATGCGCATTCGGGGGCAAATGGCGCTGAGGCGGTTGATGGCTCGGCCTGTGATAAGGATGATAAGCCGCCGGTCTGGCGATCGGTTTCGCGATGTTGTAGCTCGCCGAGTTTTGCAGATTTTGCAGGAAGGCCGGTATCGCTTCCGGCGGAAGTCCTTGAAAATTCTCTGCGCAAGTACGAGACACGTTCGATCGATTAAAGAAAGAGAAAAGTAAACGCGAGTGACTATTATTCGCTAATTTATTATTATGTGTGTGAAAGTATAGGCACATTTCTCAGATAAATTCTGTTCAATTAACTCGAGAGAATCGAGTTAAGATGAGGGCAAACGAGAGGAGCAGGTTTTTTACAGATGAGCGAACCTGCGAAACGCCCAAGGTTCCCGGATCTTCGCGCGACGGAATACTCAAGTCATAGTCAGTATTCCTTGCGATGCATAATCCGAGCTGACACCCCCGACTGAAACCCTCCTCAACAGCTCGAGGCTCTGAGCCCAAACCTCTTGTTGACGCACGCTTCAACACCTCCGGTACAAATACTAGTACGGATATATTCGTCGTACGTGTGAATTCGCTTTGATATATTTTACCTTGCACAATGGGCACGATCTTGTTCGTCCAAATAAAAATTTCGTACGGGGGAAAAAAAAAAAAAAATCAACCCGGTGAAAGGAAAAAGTTACGAGAGAATCACCCAAAGTTCATCCAACAAGGATAAAATAATAAAACAAGTAGTTGATAAACCGCGGCCTACCCCTCGAGAAGAGGAAAGGGGGGAGGGAGGGGAAAACAAGAAAGGGCAAAGAAAAATGTATGCCAATGATTTATGCGCGTCTAAGAGGGTCGATGGTCCGACGTGTGTTCGCAACAACTTTTTTTTTTCAGCACTGCTACGCCCAATTTAACCAAGTAGGGAAAAAAAAAGAAAGAAAGAAAAGAAAATAATAGAGAGAGAGAGAGAGAGAGAAGGCGACGTGTTTGAAAATAATAAAATAATAGTCCCCGCGTTACGTCCCACCAAAAGACCGAGAAGAAGCTGGAATCGAACGGAGAAAGAGAGGTTTGCCTTGCGTTCCGGCCAGACAATGGTTTAACAATGGCCCATACACGACGTCCTATTGTGCCCGGTGTACCCCATAAAATACTCATCGCCTTTTATCGTTGTTTTCCTAGCCAGCCAATAAGAGGAGCTGCCCTGCCAGGATCCGCGAGCCCCGGCCAACTAATAACGGCTTAACCTCCAACGGAAACATTGAATGGGAATCGTTTTTTAAGCTGCTCCACCTCCTTCGAACCTACTCGGCTTCGCGAGAGCCCGATCTATCTCTGTCTCTGTTCCCTCCGCGCAAACTGTTCGAATCATCGGGGAGATTAAACGTTCGAAAAGGTCGTTGAGGATATCCAGCCCGCCGTTCTGTTGTTACAGTTGTAGAGCTGTGCTTTTCCTCGTCTTTCATTATTATTTTTTTTTTTTTTTAATGCCCGGGCTTAGAAAGACCCTCCCCGGGCTGGCGTTCACCCTGGTCCCGCTACCTACGTAAACCGAGATACAACATATCGGTGGTTATTCTTTGGGATTAGGGTATTTGATGCATTATTAAGTAGACACCGCTGCAGGTTTCCCCGGTTGAATGGGGAGTGGCACGATTTATGCACGGCGAGGAAACGGCGCGGCGCGTCTCGCCGCGATGCGGTTCGGTAATAGAGGCACGATGTTTCCCTTGGCGCACAGTTAGCGGGCTGACGTCCCGTACCGTGACTTATTGCCTCTCGCCGGCGTGCTAACTCGATCGAGAATTTGGGAATCGCGAATTTTCTCGTTGCGCGCGATTTACGCAGTTCGGCGAGCAGCGCGAAGGAAACGAGGTTCGCGGCGTCAAAATTGGAGCTTCGATATTTGGAGAGTGGCTGCGGAACACAGATGTTTGTGCTTACTTTTAAGGAGTTTAAGGGTAATGTACAAACATCTTTTACAGCCATAGTCGCGAAAGAAAGGTGTGCCGAAAGGTAACCGATCTGATTGAATTCCAGTTGGTTTCTGGTTGACGGGGCTAGTTCTTTACTATGGTCGTCGGCTCGTTTCCCGACTAATGTCCCTCCGTGACAATTCTTCCAGCCTCTAGTCTAGCATCGCTTCCAACGAGTGACTAAAACACAGACATTGGAGAAAGAGGGGAAACAATGAAACGGCACGGGGGGCGCACACGCATTTCGCCATCCATCTATAGTACACGAGTCTCCGGTCGCGTCACGCTCGATATCGAAAAATATCAATAATAACGACAAACAACAACGAGAAACAGGCGTCAACAGGGAAGAGGGGGGCGGGGGGAGGGGGAGAAGAGAAGAGCAAGAGGGGGCGAATGGAAGCGCGACACCGGGCAAGGGAGACGGAAACAGCACGCGCCGCAGCACTGTGAAAGGGAGGAAGACGAGAGCAGAGCGCGAAAGAGTGCGAGGTACCTGGTAAATCGCACAACGATTGGCGAAAATGCTATTCGAAATTTAACGTCGCTCTCCCGTCAAACGCCCATCCACTCCAGACCGTGCGCCGCGCCACCCTCCCCCCTCCCCCGCCCCCTCGCCCGCCGCTCCCCCTTCCGTCCCTAACTCCACGTTACCTCCGGCGTTCGTTCGCGTCCCGTCGATGAATTTCGAGTTTGTTGCCAATCACTTTTTCGCGCAATTATTTCACAACGTTTCGACATGACGTACAAACCAAGCGGACCGAACGATAGTACCACCGGTCACGACGGGGGGGGGGGGGGGGAGAGGGTGGCAGAGAAAGAGAAAACGAGGGATGGGATGGTCGAAGGGGGTGGATTGTTGAGATGAGTTGCATCAAGAGGGAAGGGGGGAGGAGGGGGTGAGTCGGGGGGAGGGGACAGCTCATGGACGCTGGAGGGTCTATCGGAGGCGATGGATTCACGCAGGAGGAGAGGGTGGGTTCGGGGGTGCGGGAGGGGAGGAGGGATGTAACACATGCACGTGGCACGGTCAATGCATCCGCTATCCGACAAATGCATGAAACCCCACCCCACCCCTCTCCACCCCCTGTATTCCGGGCGCACCAAATTTCCCCGACTACTCTTCTCTATCTCTCCAACTGGTTGCCTTCTCCTCTTCCACCGGCGCATGCATGCAATCCGCCAATGTTAAATGCAACATTTGCCTCTCCACCTATCTACATTCGTCCACACGTATCCCTCTTCCCATCCGGTACCCTCCCTGTCCGCCCCCCCCCCGCTCTGCCCCCCGCTGCTGATGAACCATCTCTCGGGTTCTCTCTTTCCTCGCCGGGTCTCGTTCCCGCTTTTCGGCTTTCCTACCTGCTTTCCATCCCACTGCCGGGTGGGCCGGTGCCCGTTTATGTATTTATCGTATGTGCATGAACTTTATCGACTCGTGTCAATCACTCGTTAGTGGTAGGGAAGGGTGCAGGCGAGGGGGGAGGGGGGGGGAGGAAGGGAAAAAAAGAACGACGGGGGGATGCAAGAGATTGTACGGTTTGATGTACACTGAAGTGGTTCGGATGTACGTGATGTGTTTTTCGTTTTTTCTTCTGTTACTCCTTTTCTTCCCCCCCCCCCTATTTTTTTCTCTTTTAAGAGATGAAAGAAACGAATTTTCGATCGGCATCATCGGTCGATGATTAAAGACAAAGTGAGCCGTTCCAAGTCAGTCTCCTGGTTGGTAAAATGATGGCAGATTTAGGTTGGGAAAGGTAACGAGACGACGGTGGTATGGAGACGTATTTCGATGGTATGGCCATGTCACCAGTTTCCGTCATAAATCGAAAGGTTAAGGTAATAGGCGGAGCAATTTCTCGGCGACGTCGCCGGAATTACTGTGAATAAGGAAACGCGATAAGAGGCAGGGTAATACATCATTTGATCCTGCCGCTTGTCTAATATTATAGGCACCAATCGTAAGGGCTTAATATTGGGGTGAAGGTAAGTGGCCGACCAGCTGACGTCCTGCTCCACCCTGCACGCACGCTGCGACTCGTCTTGAGGGTGTGCGGATGAGATTTAGGGACCGACGACAGAAGTCTGCCGGCGACACTGATTTGTGGTGAGCTTTGTTTCAACACTCTAAACGCTTAGAGACGACCAAGAGATTCTTCTGACGTCTACTTTGTTAATCAGGAACCCATCCTCCCTGACTTTGCCAAGTTTAATTAGAGACGACGGCCTTGTAAGTAGTCAGTTAACTTAGACTATTTATATAGACTGTTTGGTTCACCTTAAGATAAAAGTTGTCATCAGCTTTTGCTAAGAATCGTTAACAAAGCTGTTGAAAATCGTTTGGCAAACAATTTGACGGGACGATACTCTTTCGTCCTTTCGTTTAAATTTTTATACAGAAGGACTATGCTACTATTCGTTCAAGTTAGGCGAAAGACTCTCTGTGAAAGAATCTACTCCACGCGACGTAGCGTATCTACGAAGATGAAAAGCTGGCGAGCAGCACTGTCTTAAAGCATAGAAGAAACAACGGGCGATAAACGCGCGCGAGGTCTCATGTTAGAACAATTACCCGAATGCGGTCGCCTGTCATGATTACCGCCGAGTATAGCGTTGACGCTGAACTTGAGCTGCGGCTTCTCCTTCTCCTGGATGGTCCTGCATGCGGGTCCTAAGCACTGCTCGTCGCCGCAGGAACAGGCGGTCGTTCTCTCGCCTATCCTGTCGACGACACGCTCGACCGCCACCTCTCTCTCCCCTTGAATCGTCATCTCATCGGACGTGTGCATGACGTTTCTGCATCCAAGGTCGTACCGCCTGTCCGGCTGTAACGCCGTCACGCGTTCACCACCTCCTAGAATCCCGTCGTCCTTTTCCCTCTCGCCTTGAAGCCCACCGTCCATCTCGATGCTGGTCGGATCCTCGTCGACGTTCGAGTTGCACGAGTCCACCGCGGAGCTCGATCGGTTCTCGATCCTCTCGTTGCAGAGCCTCTCCATCGCGCAGAGACGATCCACGATTACATGGCCGTCGATCCTCTCGTTGTCCACGTCCACGTACGTGATCTGGCCCCTCTCCATCCCGTCCTTCTCCCGTAGAATGTGCATACGATCGTTCTGTCGGTCGACGATCCTCACCGAGGATCCTCGTTGATGG
The DNA here is from genome assembly GCF_011392965.1 of Frieseomelitta varia. Taxonomy (NCBI): domain Eukaryota; kingdom Metazoa; phylum Arthropoda; class Insecta; order Hymenoptera; family Apidae; genus Frieseomelitta; species Frieseomelitta varia. The sequence continues at coordinate 82,945 of NW_025110788.1, read as the reverse complement.
TCCCTGCAGTCGATCATCGTGCTTGCACGATCCGCGCCACGTGCGCCGGTGGCCGATCGCTGATCCAGCTGATCCTGATTCGCGCTCGACGGCGAGACTTTCTCTCTGGTGATCCTCAGGCTCGCCTCGCATTCCCGTTCACGCTGTCTCGCTACCAGACTCGCCGCCCAGTTCAAGGTCAAGCTGGTGAGGTCCGCACCGGGCGACGCCTTGCTCTGGAGCAAGTTCTCCATCAAAAAGGGCGAGGTCATTGCACTTTGTTGCAGATTCTTCAGCATCGCCGCTGACGAAGGAAACATATCACGGCCCCTTGGCTCCTCCGTCCCCCTCCACCCTCCTCCTGCTGCTAGTCACTCGACGCTACGTCCGCCAATCGGTCGTGTGTAATTCCCTCGCGCGAATTCACAGACAGAGTGTTTCTCTCAGACCTGTTTCTCTTCGCAAGAAAGTTTCGCGAGCTTTTCTATTCGACTGCACGTTCAAACGGTGGTTTCTCCTAATGTTCCAAGAAATTTCTGTACACAACTTCACACTCGTTTCTCTCGATCGAGCACAACGAAACAAAAGTACCAACTACGGTGATCTACGGAGTGTCCTCGAGGTTTCCGCACTCGGTCAGTGTGAAAACAAAAAACAGCGTGTCAACATATCGTCCACGATCTCGTGGACGTCCAACGTTCGGAGAGATGGAACGAACGTCACTGTACCGTCCCTGGATCCATTCGCGCGAATGTTCGTGTCCTCGCGTGGGATCGAACCGTCAATCGACGAACACGATCGCGCTGCATGGCATGGTCTCACTCAGAAAGAAAGAAAAAAAAAAAAAACTGATCACAAGAAGAACCTCTCGAGGCAACGGTGAACGCGGGTCCTCATTTCACTTCGCCGGCCGCAACTGACCGCCACGGAACTGTCACGTTAAGAGAGATGGTTTACGCCGTGGAGGAACGTGCGATTTCGGCAGCGGAATGTCAACTGACGTGCATGCGAGCACAGAGAGACAGACCGAGAGAGGGACAAAGAGAGAGAGAGAGAGACAGACGGATAGACAGCCGGGAGAGAGAAGGGGGTTGCTCAGAGTGTGGCAACGCAACGTGAGAGCGTGCAACCCTCGAATGAAAACCGACAAAGGCATATAGCTAGCTGTGTATTGCCCCCTCCCCCGTGCAACGGGATTCACGAAACAGCCCCCTTTAACGTATAGGCAGCGGCTCTCTGCCTGTGTGTGTGTATATAGGTGGAAGAGGGTGTAGAAGGGGAGGAAGGAGTGTGTTACTCTGTACCCTTGCCCCCACCCCCCCTCTCGACACCGTTCCACCCTCTTGGAGAAAACCGGCGTGCAAAACCGCCCCTCCTCTTTCCTCTTAGGTGAGATAATACAGACTATAAGCCGAGCAATTCGGGGTTTGGCTCGCTCGGTAATGCCGTAATAAAATCATACTCCCATCAAACGGCGCTGCGCGCACCTCCAACGCTCTCCCTCCCCCTCCCCACCAACCCCCCTTTGAAGGTAACGGAAGGGAGAGCCTGGCGAGAGAAGGCTTGAAAGGGACAGAGACCGCGGAGAAGAAGGAATGGAGTGGGAAGGCGAACGGTGCAGGGGGGTGGCTCGCCCCAAGTGGCAAGGGAGGAAAAAAGCTAGGAGACTCGCATTCCTTTGGTCCTAACGATTGGATTTTATTTGACGAAGCAGACCAACGGTCCGTCCAATCGGCTGCTTCGGGGGTAGTTCCATAGCCACGCCTACTCACCCCCGTCTGACTGCCGCGCGTGTTTTCTCTCTCTCTCTCCCTCCGTCTTTCTTTCACCCCGTTCTTACTCCCTCTCTTGCTCGCTCTCACCCTTTGTATCCTTCTTCTTCTCGCCCCTTCTAGGTACACGGAAAACACACAGACTGTAGCGCGCGCGCGACCGCGCGCGCACACACACAATTTTGTTATGTCCTTTTCGCTCTTATATTCGTTCGATTTGGCCAACGAGCCAGTACGGGTTGCCGAGCGGTTCTCTCTACACCCTTATCAACATTATTATCTCTCACTACCACGAGAGTGCCTGCGGGTGTACGTGTGTCGTTTTATCGGTGTGGTTAGGTACCGTGGCCCGTCTATTGCCGTCTAACACACTAACCGTGGCCCGTACACGCGCGAGCGCGCTGCTCGTGTGAACGTACGTGTCGTACGAGATCGTTTCGCGCAATGTGATTTTCTTGCAGGTATAATTATGCCGGCGACGCGTTCCACCGGCCACTTTTCACCGGCCCTAAACCGCCATAACGATTATAACGATTACGCCGCCTCGGCGTATAATTATAACCGTTGTGATAATAACAATAATAATAATAATAATAATAATAATAATAATAATAATAATAATAATAATAATAATAATAATAATAATGACGATAACGACGATGATAATAGGATTAATGATCAGCCGACTTGGCGATCGTCCACGTCCTCTGCCAGTCTTCTTTCATCAACACCTTTACTTTCACCATCGTCGAAAGCTTTAAAATCGAAATCGCAGACTACACGATTTTTATTTACTTGTCCCCTTTTCTCGACGTCATCCTGCCATCGCAATCTCAAATTGCCCGAGTACACCGGCATCCGATTTTCATCTGTACGTGGGTCCAGGCACGCGACGCGTGCAGAAATCGCGGCGTCCCTGCCGACGGAAATGTCGGCAGGGTTAATCAAATTAACAGGCGCAACGATCACCGGAATCGGACACTGTCCGTGTACGTTGTCCGCTTCCATGCCCAGTAAACAGAGATAGACAGGGAGAGAGAAAGAGAGAGAGAGATAGAGAGAGAGAGAGCTATGTTGAATCTTGATCGATCGCGTCGAAGACACAGGCAGGCGAGCTACCTTGCACGTACTCCTTCTCTAACCGGTCATCGAAACACGGGAAAATAGCAATACCTGGACAGAAAAGAGCTAAACGTGGCACGTAGCTGGCATAGAGAAAGAGAAGGAAGCGCGAGCAACCGTTCAGGGGCGGTTTGGCAAAGGGTGGTAGTCGGGAACATATTCGGTAGCTTAAGTAGAATCGTCGTCGCGGAGAAGGGCCTGGTGAAAACAGGAGGGGTGGTCCCATCGGCGATGGTTCTCCTGGCTTTTTCTTACACGATATTTCCAGCCTCTATAGCGGCGTCCACCAGCGGCATTGCCCGCGCCACGTGGTGGTGGAGGGTAGTACAGCCAACGAGAGCGTACCGCGAGCCACCCTTTCCTCTCGATTCGACCCCTCGCACCCCCCTTGCGGAGGGTGGGATGCCACGGCCACGCCTACCCTTCGGAATCACCTCTACCTCGTCGACGTCACGACTTATCACCCTCTCAGCGTGGATGGTGGTGGGTCGCCTCCGTGTGCGAAAGGGGCTCGCGGGGGTGGTAGATAAGGGGTAGGCGAAGGGGGGCAGCGAAACGGCAGTGACGAGAAGCGACGAGAAGGGGGTGTACGACGGTTCGCGATACTACGGAGGAAGAGGGACCAAAGGCGGCGAAAGGAGGGAAAGGAAAAAAAGAAAAAAATAATGAAATGAACATCGCGCGCGGCTTTCCCAAGGGGATGGGCAATCCGTGGAATTATTATAAGAGTTTTCCGGGGTTGAGATTGCCACGGCTTATATAAATTGGAGGTGGATTCGGGGAGCGGTGTGCCTACCTCCCTCCCGCAAAGTGTCTTCGGGAGGAAAGAGCGAAAGACCGGCGAGGGGAGAAAAAGAAAGGAATAAAAAGAAAAAAAAAGAAAAAAAGAGAAAGACCCGCTTCGTACCAGCGGCAGATAATTATTCATTCATCCAGCCATTCTCCGAATGGGATATCAAAGTTTCAAAATGGGCGAATAATACGATTTTTGGGCGCCAACTGTTCCTCTCCCTTGTCTCGCCCTTCCCCCCGCGTCACTTCTTTTTCACGATTCCTCGGTGATAATAACCTCGTCCGCTCGTACACTTTGATCGTTCAACTCTTACGTTTATGAGGGTAGAATTTAACTCGGATTCGACGAAACTACTGGGAAGTAGTTTCTTTCCGATCGAGACTGGCAAGTAGTACGACTCGACGAATGTCACCCGTGCGTGTTGACGCGTAGTTCCCTCGATGCCGATTATTAGTTGATAGGGCCGACTTGATGAATCTTGCAATTAATGTACCGAGGGTATGAAGGGGCGGGTGTCAACGAGACGGAAACTACGAATTCCCCCTGCACTTGCCGGCACCGTGATATTACCCCAATTTGCATCCTTGAACTTTCATCTTGCCGTCGTCGTGCCCGAAACTTCTTTGCGCTCCTCTCTGCCCGCGCTGATGCTAATCAGGCAACCGCCTCTTACAAATTGATATTTAAGCGGCAAGTTCTGACAACCGATGAGTTGTACGACCAACGTCGATAATCCGTCCCGTCGACGAGCGTAAAGCGGGACGACGATAAACCAACGATGACGCGGAAACTTTCCATCGCGAGTTCTCGTTCTCTGCGAGAGAGGAATTCGGCTTGACGAAGACGAGAAAAAAAAAGGGACGACGACGCGAAGAAAATAAAAATCTCTGCCCTCCTCCTCTTTTCCCCGAGGATTGGATACGGAACAAAGTAGCCCCCGACTCGACACGTTTCTCGCGTAACATAACAATTTTGCAGAATATCAGAAAAGGGCCGTGGCAGAGGAGTAAACGCCTCGCGTCACGGGAATAATGGAGGGGTGGCCGGGAGTAATAATATTATTCTGATAGGGGGCAGTTATAAGCATATGACGCCGTGGACTTATGTCTCTTATCCCATAACAGCTCTGTCTCTTTGTGTACGTGTAGACTTTTCATCGTTGCCTCGTTCGGCAAACGAGTGTAATCGTATGCGTGTGTGACGCCGGTTATTGTTGCGCGCATCCGATACGAAGAATCGCGCGTGAAATCGGCTTTATTGAATGCGTACGCCCCCTCCTCAATAACGTGGCATTAAGTATACGACATCGACATCCATACGTCGTTCTAACGACTTGTTATTAGCGCGACATTTCGTATCTTACACGATCGGAGATGCTTGAAAAAAATATGGGATTGATCTTTTCCAGTTTTCAACAGTAATGCCGATCGTTTCTCCTCTTGAATTTCATTTTCGTCGATATTTACGCTTTGTGGATCAAATTTACGTTGCCATTACTGCAATTGAAAACAATAATCATCACTCGCAATTGTTCGTTTATGAATGCTAACAGTTTCGATACTTATCAACATTTTGAATTTCGATCGCTTGTTTGACGTTCACGCGAATCTGTATTTCAATGTTTTCTGCGTTGAAAGAAAAAAAAAGAAAACTTGTGTCTACGAATATATTGATCACGTTGAAAAATTCGAGAAGAAAAATGTTTCTCTTGTTTTTTGAAACATCGTTAGGAACAGACGTGACGTGCCATATTTAGATATTCAAGCTCCGAGTATCCCTGAGCAGGTGTTTCTCTTTCTCTCTCTCTCTCTCTCTCTCTCTCTCTCTCTCTCACACTCTTTAATCGACACGAATCATCAGCCACGGGAGTCGATATTTTTTGATAGGAAACGACCAAGCACGAGGTAGCTGTGAAAGTGTCCGCAGTCTCGCGCGAGAAAGACGTATCGAGTGAGTAAGTTGTTACATAGGTGGGCGGGTATATAAATTGTCACCTAGCAGTCGCACGTAGGGGCTGCTACTACGGACTCGAGATTGCTTTGTTTGGGATAAAGAACAGCAGGAGAGGAAGTCGGTATAGAAGGATAATAAAGAAGAAAGCGGCAGAGGGAAAGTAGGGTAGCCGGGGAAAATCCGATATCTCGGTGAAATGAGAACTTCGCCGCTATATCGATATACATCGTACGTATATATACCCTTGTGTATACATCCTGACAGAGAATCCGCAGTTTTCGTCTCAATTTGCCTTCTTTTTTTTTTCTTTCTCTCTTTCTTTCTTACTCCCTTCGCCGTGAAAAAAAAAGAAACGACTGGCAGTTTCAATCAGTCGATGGAAGCGAATCGAATCGAAAGAATTATTTAAATACGTTTTATTTCACCATTTTCTTGAATTATTCGTGGTTACACTCGGTTCTGAGTGACAGATACACTCGTTCACAAGGACGATCCACTCGCGATGCGAATAAACGACACTGTCGCGTTCCTCGTTAGGGAAAAACTTGGACTTGGAATTCGTGTAAATCCAAGTTTGGTTAAAAAGGTGAGCCCGAGGAATTTAACGACGTCATAATGCAGCCGGTTAAACCATTACTCTATCACAAAATACGCGCATAAATCCTAATTACAACCATCAACTCGCAATACGCCTAAAATACGCCACCGACACCGGCGTTTCGTTTCATTTCAAACATTCCGTATCGTTCTTCCCGTGAAATTAAACGAAAAAAGGGGAGGCGAACGGTAAACGGTTGTACGATTTATTTACGAGAATTTGTTCCCAACAAACGTAACGACCACATATATATCTATATACATATATATGTATATACGCGTAACCCGCGTAAACTTGAGGGGCTAATTTGTCAAAATTTTAATTAAATTCAAATGCCTGGCCGCGTTTACTTCACCGAAGCAACAGCTCGAAAATTAATTCGTCCTCCTTTCTCGCGTTATAACACGTATATAGATACACACACATATATATACGTATATATATATTTTACGATAAATCTTAACAGAATCTAAAAATGAAAGCCAGAGAAGAAGAAGAGGGGAAGAAACACCGAAAAAAGAATAGATTCTCGCGTAAACACGCTTAAAGAAGCGTCGTGTATACGGCGGTCACGTATGTCGTTCAAAGGAAAATGTGACGGAAAGAAAGGGGATGGGGTGAAAAAAAGACGACGTTTCGGCCGTTTTACCCGACCGTAAGGATCGACGGGGGAGGGAAAAGGGTGAGAAAACAATTTTCAACCCGCTCGTGCTCGGCCTTCGAAACGGCGCTCGCCGCCATGCTCATAGACACGTTCGCGCCGTTTTTGCTCGCCGTCCGGCAGCTCGAAAGCTAAAAGCTGCTGCTTTTAAAAAAGCTTCGCCCGTTCGCGACTCGCCGTGACCCACCGGCTACGAATCGGTATCCTCTTTCGTATATCCGTTTCCACGACATCGCGTGAAATCCACGTAAAATTGGAGACACTTTTACGAAAATATATCTTTCTATGCTCGATCTTGTAGTTCAAAGGAAGAAGAAAACGACGAATTATTGTATACGGTCGCTCGTTATGGTCCGCAAATCAGTTACCAGCGCAGGTTTACCACATCGAGAATCTTTTGCTCCAAAAATTGCAAAATTTTCTCAGTTTTAAATATACTTAAACATACTTAATATATATTTAAGTTGATTATATATTTAATTTAAGTTATAAATAATATATAAGTTATTCAAGTTAATATATATTTAAATATATTTAAGTTTTAAGTATATATCTCTAGGCAAAACAAATAATAAATTTGTTACTTATTGTATGTACGGTTCGGTCACTCGTTATGGTCCGCGAACCAGTTGCCAGCGCAAGGGGTTAATTCCTTCTTCCTTTTCTTATTTTCTTATTTTGTCAAATTATGTTTTATAGCGCGCGCGCGGAACTTTCCACGTACGAATTTTTCCCAGTTTCTTACGTTGAAAATGAGACTGATAAAAGTCACGTGAAAATGAGCAGTTGGCAGAGAATATCCTCTTCGACAGACATAGCGCCCAAGACTTTTGTCGGTCTCTGTGAATAGTCACGAGATTGTTCGCGATTAATCGAGATGCCGATTCTGGACGCACGCAAAGGTGGCCGATTTCATATTAATCTAGTCGAAAATCCACCGGTGACACGCCGGTGCGCGCCTCGACACCGAAATGAACGATGAAATGACACCGAGGGGGGCTGCTGTCCGGTGTCCAAGGGCAGATATCAAGGCGCGTTTGCAAATTGTTTCGGCTGCCAGGAAACCTTTCCAGTTTCCGCTCGTTGCGGGATATGTGTGCGCCTTGTGTGACACTTGGAAATTCTAACTCTCTCTTTCTCTTTGTCACCATCGAGGGTGAACACGCGGCACACATTCAGAAAGGGTGAGAAGTGACACAGAGAGAGAGAGAGAGAGAGAGAACGTTCAAAGTGTAAAAGAGAACAACAAAATGAGAGAGAGAGAGAGAGAGAGAGAGAGAGAGAGAGAGAGAGGGGAGAAAGGAGGAGGAGACAGAGAGAGGACTCGAAGGGTTCGTGTTAATTAATATCACGTCATACGCGTTGCCCGGCTAAAATCTGTCTCCGCCTCCGCTTTGCCGGAATACTTCTTCTCTCTCGCGCGCGCTTTCAACGCTTTCTGTCGTTTCTGCCCCCGCGTTCCTTCGCCGTTTCCCTCCCCGTTCCCTCCGAGGCACCGACAAGTTTGCACAGGGAACGCGTGTGCATGCACAGGACCGTTTCACACCATACGTACACATATATACATATTCGTACACACAACGACGCCGACTAAGCGGTAATCGCGGGTTCGCTTCCTCCGGCGGCATTGTTCTTGCCGTTTCGGCATCGTTTGACACACGCGGGAAGGATTATACGCGTACCCCACTTTGCGCGTTTCATTATGCAACTTTCTGCACACGAAATTAATTACGCTGTCACCGGTCGCGCCCGGTTACTCCACTACTTACGACGTTACAAAGGGGAAACACGCTGTAAACGTTCGGGAGTTTAATCGATGATGTGCCCCTTTTTGCGGCGCGCCTTACGCGTTCCTATAATTAATCCCTGATTTATAAACGTCCGCGGGAGCTTTGAAACTTTCGGCGAATATATACCGATACCACGACGATAGATTTTACGATCGTTTTATTCGTACGTGTAACTGTAATAACACTGATATCGTTTGAAACTGATTTAAAAATGTGCAGATATAAAAATTACAGGATGCGTGTGTTTGATGAAAGAAAAAAAAAAAAAAAAAATTAGCGTTTACACGCTAATTTCGTAATTTACATAAATATTCTCAGATTCAGTTCCAGACGTTACAAGCGCAATTACGATAATCGAATTAAAATTATAGGATATCCTCTCTTCTCCATCCGTTTTTATTCGAGGATTATAAATTCGCGCGGTCCTTTAGAACCGGCTGCCCTCGCTCGCTTGACAAATTAATAAAACTATAACCAAACGATATCGTATTATGCCGCGGTTTAATTAACCCCGATACCTCACTCGTTCGTTCAACATTTTCTGTTTGAAAATCCCGATTGGAGAGCCGAGAGAGAACGAGAGAGAGAGAGAGAGGAGAGATCGCGAGGAGGGAATTAATTAAACACACCGAGAGAACGAGCAATACCCGGGGCCGAGCACACTCTCTCTCTCTCTCTCTCTCTCTCTCTCTCTCTCTCTCTCGCCGTCCGCGCGGATCAGTTTCGCGGGAGAATTTAAAATGTGGTTTTTATGCCAATTACACGCGAATCGAATGGACGGCGACCACGACGAATGGAGGGACGGGGCCAAGTGCTAGAATGATGCGACGTCCAGGCCTTTATCGGGCAGGACACGAGCCGGGGATATTCTGTGGTCCATTCACAGCATCCGCGTTGACGCTTTGATCATTTGTTTCATGGCGGGCGATGAAAGCGTCGGATGAAGGCGATGACAGCTAATGCGCCGTGAGGGCCACCGCCGCCGCTGTTTTCACGGCGGTCAAATCCGAATTATCTCCCTCTCCCCCCGTCCCTCTCCATTCTCTTTCCCATCTCTTTTCTTCCCTCCGATATCTCTGCTATCTGCGTAACTTTAACCTCTTGCGCTGGAATGACGTATACACCACGTACGTCGACAATTTTTTCACCCAGAATTGCAAACAATTTCTCAGTTTCAAGTGTATTTAAATGTAACACAGGCAAAACAAATGACAAGTTTATTACTTCTTAATAATTTCTGTCCAGTGACATCACACCGACGAGTTGAAAAGAAGAAGAAAGCGACGAATTATTGTACACGGTTCGGCCACTCGTTATGGTCCGCAATCAGTTACCAGCGCAAGGGATTAAAAAGGATGACGTGCCACGCACGTCGAGAATTTTTCGCTCCAAATTGCAAAATTTTCTCAGTTTAAATATATTTAATATATTTAATTTAAGTTATATATTATTATATATTATATATATAAATAATATATAATTTATGTTAATATATATTTAAATATATTTTAAGTATATTTAAATGTAATCTCAGGCAAAACAAGTAATAAATTTGTTACTTCTTAATAATTTCTATCCAGTGATATCATATCGACGAGTTGGAAATAAGATGAAAGCGACAAATTATTGTACACGGTTTAGCCACTCGTTATGGTCCGCAATCAGTTACCAGCGCAAGGGATTAAAAAGGATCTACCTCTCCAGCGAAAACACGTTCGCGAGATAGTCGATTGATTCTTCTTTTCGAAAATTATATCACGACTTCTTGACGATCTGCGACTGCAAGTTCACTAATTAGTCTCTGTGATAATATTTGCATTAAGAATGGTAGTCTAAATTGGACGAAACGATAATCAAAAAAGACTCGCTTCCGTATTTGCTTATAACTTGATTCAAAATAATTCACGACAAAACTCGCCTCCTGGCTGGTACGAGCACATGTCTCTTTGTACCTTCGTTCTTGGAGAAATGATCGCTCGTAATGTGAACACGTGGAGAGAAGAAATTTTGCGAGAGAAAGGAAGCAGGTGGAGAATCTCCTCCATCTTCGCCAGGTCTACCGAGCGAATCGAATAAATTGATCGCGATTATCGAGGAGCTGTTATGGCATTATATATCCAGCGGTGGGAGGGGAGGGAATCCGTGGCGAATCGAGCCCGTTGGTTCGGGCCGGCACCGAGTGGCCCAGAAGAAAATCGTAGAATCAAATATCCGGCATGCTTTCACGGTACGCTTCCCTAATTTGTATTGCGTGTGGCAGCGGTGCCGAGATATTAGGGGCAGTTATCGCAACGTATTGCTCCTAATCGTTCCACCGTGGCGGTGGCCCTGGCCGAGGGCGGCGAGAGAGAGAGAGAGAGAGAAGAGAACGGGAGAGCGTGAGGAGGACCGATATAAAGGAAACGAAAGGAGAAAAAGGAGGGCCTGTGCGCGTCGATGGGGCGAGCCAGGGAAGAGGAGAAGAGGAAAAGAGAACGTCGAAAGGGAACACCACCGCCAAGGGGTGATAAAGGGGGGGAGGGGGGGACACAGAGGAAGGAAAAGTGGGAGAAAGAAAGGAGGAGGGCGAAAGAGGCAGGGAGCGTGAAGAGAGAGAGAAAGAGAGAACGATCGGGGAACACAGCGTGCACTGGTGCTTTTGACAGGCCGATGAATTGAATAATCGCAAGTCGAGTCGAGGGGGTCCGCCAAATCTCAGTGCCCAATACGTCGACAGATTATAGATATAGGTACCCACATACGTACGTGTCGCGTGTATCTGTATGGCCAGGGCGCGGGCCTCGTGTCGGTGCGTGCGTGTACACATGCCTGAATAGACGTAGGCGGAGAGGTATATACGTCGAGGCTGATCACGGATTATCAGGTTTGTGGAAACAAGTCTGCCGCGTCTAGGGTTAACGATATTATCGCGCACCGCGTGCGTGCAGACACTTTGACGTTTCTCGTCGATCGGTTTCAACTTGTCGATCGCTGCTATTTTCCCGATGGTAAGCAGCCCGGGTTACGCCGAGATACCGCGATAATAAGAACGATAGAGAAGGGAGAGAGAGAGAGACAGAGAGAAGCCGAACAACGATACACACCGGCTTTGAAACACGCGTTTTCCGTAAAAAGAGAATGACGTTTCGACGATGTACGCTTCATCCAACAACTGCGTTATTTCAATCGGCGACGATCGCGTTGATTGCGAGACGATCGATTAAGAAAAAAATTAATCGATGCGATAAATTACGTGCATAGAAACGTAACGATCGAATAATTTATGCATCGCAGAGCAGACTGAGAGTAAATTAGATTCACTTAACGTAATTAATCCGTTCGACGCACGAGTATCCGCGGATTACGCGGTCCGACAGTTCGCAAGCTACGGGCGACGTCTGGCCAGCACGTGACCTCTTCACTTTTACCGCTTCTGTTTTGAACGTGTGCCCAGCGGGAGGTACCACGATCCCCCGCATAATGCGTGGGGTTCGATTTCTTATCGTAGGCATACGTGTAGGGGGATCCGGCCGAGGAAACGAAATCAACGATTCGCTTTGAAGTCCGTCGCGTGCAAAATGAAAAATACTGTCAGAGGACGAGGATGCATAAGGAGATCCTCGAGGCAACGTCTTTCACGTTTCATCCCTGATCGCACTCGACATCTTTGCACGTGCTCGAAAATTACAATTGAAACATTAACGTAAGAAGAGATTTTTTTTTTTTTCAACCAGGAAAAACTCAATCACGTTCCTCCCGAAATTCATCGCCTTCGAGCCAACGAATCCTCGTTGCGTTCCATCTCGTGTGTGGCGGAAGTATATCAAGGGAAACGATAAAAGAGAGAGAAAAAAAAAAAAAAAGAAAAACGCTGAAATCTTCTGACCATCTCTCGAGGAGAGGTAAATCGAAACTGCAGCCAACAGCGTATGGGTTAGTCGCGTACACACGTACTGCACATGGTGAAAAGCGATACGTTACAAGCAGTCAAGCCACGGTTTAGGTTTAGGTACTGACTTCTGGCTCGGCCTGGATACGTACGGAGAATGAGAATGGGTGGAAACCAGTCAGAGAGCGAGCCGAGTCGAGCGTCTGGTGCGTTTGACGTTGATACCACGATAAGATGAAAGAGCCTCGAAGCTTATATCCGACCTATATGACTGTATTGTTGCGCACGTCTAAGCATAACGTAATGCGGTGCCGATACACGGCTGATATATATTTCAGACGTGGTATTTGCTCTTTATCGAGAGGGAGAAACGGCGGCTCCCTCCGTGGGATGGCCGGGAGATGTTCTCCTCGAATAACTTTGGAAACTGATCTGATTGCGCCCCATTTCCGGCTGAATCTAGCAATTAAGATATTCCCTATCGGAACGTCGAGACGTCCCGAGATAGCAAACATCGGGTTGTAAGAGTTTTAAAAGCAGTTACATATATTCGGAACGAAAATATCTTTTCTCTTGTTCGCTGGAGATAAAATGCGCGTGCGAGATGTGTCGAAGTGAAAAAATAAGCAAGATGTGTCAACCATCATCGAAAGCCGCTTTTAACCTCTTGCAATGTTTTCTCTATTTCAAGTATATTTAAATAACAAGTAATAAATTTTACTTCTCAATAATTTCTATCCAGTGATATGATGCCGACGTGTTCGAAAAGAAAGCGGCGAAATTAATTCGGTATCTATACGGTTGTGTTCGGTCGCTCGTTACGGTCCGCAATCAATTGTCAGCGCGCAGCGAACTTTTCACCGATCATCCCGCCCATCTTGTTCGTCGTTCGTCGATCTTAAATCTCGCGTGTCGCCGAAATTCGAAGAATTTCCCGCGATCGGAGAATGATTACATTCGGCGATACGAGAGAAAAAGAACATCCGTCCGCTGGGAACGTGTGTGCCGCCGAGGCGTAACGCGAACGATACCGAAAAATGGCATGGGCACGCAAACACGTGCACGATACGCGTACTGATGGAATTACGCGTATACCTAACATCCGATTCACCTGTTTCCCGGCATTTCGCCGATTGGCTGCCCGGTACCCCGGGTGTCGTTTTCGTTCCTTCGTTTTTCATTCGGCCAGGCCGGGCAAGAGCGAGCGAGAAGAGCTCGGCATGGGCGGTTCGTTTATTTAAACTGCAGGTGCCAGTGGAAAAATGCGGCATCTACCATCCGATAGCCGACCACCACGGACACACGGCCCCCACGTACACGATATCACGCTCGTGTACGGAAACGTAGAAAAGAGAGACGTACACATCGATGCAGCCTGCGGCTGACGAGCGACCGAACAACAAACGCCAACCAGGAAAACGTGGAACCGCGGCTGATTGCGGCTTGAAAATCAAGCCAAACCCATTGTCGAGACGTCCTATTAGTTTTCCATTTACCCGTGACTCTGTCTCCCTCTCCGTCTCTCTCCCTCGCTCGCTCCAGTCCTTTCATTTCTTCTGCTCTCGGTTTTGGGACCGTCTTGGGGGTGGCTTTCCGATATAACGTCGTTCCACACGGACGAAGACATGTTACGCAACCGCTTATTATTAGCTATCATCGATACGATCGTTGCAATTATAATTAGAGCGCGTGTGTGTGCATGCGGACGTTTACGCAATTCATATTTGCATATACGGAAAATACGGGATATGCAAATTCATATTTTCATCGTAAGAGTAGTCTAAGGAGATATTTGTTTCATCTGTTAAATATTCGTGCTTCCGATTTTGCGCCTTATTCGTAACATTGTACTTTTCTCGTATCGCGAACGCACTAGCTAGAATATAGTCAATAGTTTAATTGTAACCTTTTAGAATCGCTTAACCCCTTAGAATTTGGTTCTGTTTTTAATTTTTGATTTAAATAAATTTTTTTCGATAAATAAAAAAATTAATTTAGAAACGAGAAATCCAATTTCAACATTTATATTACCATTTTCAACACCTTTTTTGTAATTAGATTGTTATTTCTAATTTTTGATATTGAAATAACTTTATTAATTCCTATAATTTTCTATTTAAAATACGTAAATTTTCATTATACATAATTTTATTATTTCTATTATTTACATTAATCATAGAATGAATAACTAAGTATTTTAATTTAAAACGCCGTGAAACTATCTCGGGGAATGATGTCAAACGTACATTAGAATTACATTAGAATTCACTTTATTGTGTACAGAATTTACTATTACTCATGCTATCTGCTCGCTAGTCATCGATCGGTTTGACGTTTGAGAGGCTCGCGTGTTGAAAAGAAAAAGACATGAAAAAAAAAAAAAAAAAAAGAAAAAAAACGACAGAAATACACCGGGAAAGCGACACATTGTACCGTTGTCCAGAAGAATCATCGGCAGGACGTTACAAGTAACGAGGCGACGACAATGGGTCGATCGGCGAGTGGCCCTTGGAGTATCTCCTTAAAGGGACCACAGACGAGATGTTTCATGGGAAGGTCAAACGTACAGTATTATAGTTGCTATCTGTCTTCGCTTCGTATGTATGTCGCTCGGCAGTCAGAAACACTCGTCCAGAAATGTCACCCGCACGCCGCCTCTATAAAGGATTTCTATGGATCGGTCGCGTGCCACCAAGTATATGGTCCGACGAGCAGTATGCAAGTAGAAATCGTTGTCTGCATTTAATCTGCCGGCGATTACATACCGGCCCGCTGTAAGTAGCCTCCCCTCCCTTTACGATCTGACGGACGATCGTTCCCGATATCCACGCCCGTGATCCCGTGAAAAGTGGACAGCCAGATGGCCGAAAACGTGCCGATAGACGGATACGATTGAACCGATACTGATTGATCGGGCCAGACACGGATCCGGCTACGTACGAAATATCACGCACGAGTTTTCTCTCCTCTTGCGCTGGCAACTGGTTCGCGGACCGTAACGAGCGACCGAACCGTATACAATAATTCGTCGCTAATAAATAACAAATTTATTATTTGTTTTGCCTGAGATTATATTTAAATGTACTTAAAATATACTTAAAAACTTAAATATATTTAAATATATGTTTAAATATATATTTAAATGTATATTAACTTGAATTACATATTATTTATAACTTAAATCAACTTAAAGGGCGTTGGTACGATATCACTGGATAGAAATTATTAACAAGTTATATATATAACTTAAATTAAATATATATTAACTTAAATATATTAAATATATTCAAATATACTTGAAACTGAGAAAATTTTGCAATTTGGAGAAAAAAATTCTCGACGTGCGTGGTACGTCATTCCAGCGCAAGAGGTTAATCGCTTGCGGACCATAACGAGTGACCGAACCGTATACAATTATTTCGTCGCTCTCTACTTCTTTTCAACTCGTCGATATGATATCACTGGATAGAAATTATTAACAAGTAACAAATTTATTATTTGTCTTGCCTGGGTTACAGTTAAATGTGGCAGTTTGGGGGCGAAAGATTCTCGACGTTGCGTGGCACGTCATTCCAGCGCAAGAGCTTAAACAAATGTCGTTGAAGCGGTTTACGTTCTATTCGAAAAATTCCCCGGACGAAATTGAAATTACAACGGCAAGAGGCAAGACGGTAACGAAACGTGGTTCGTTGACTTTTCGTAGGTAGCACGAAGTACTAGGCTACAAGTTCGTTCCAACTGAATGGGCAGAGTTGCCCGGTTTTCCTTGCGATAAAATGTTTCCGCGACATTAGCTACCTTGTCTCTGTTTCGTTCGACTACCTGGCCCACCGGGGATCCAAATATTTCGGGTTATGCAAATTTCGAATCTGAGAGATTCGAGATACGACCGCTCCAGATTCGTCCTGCCTTCCGGTTTTAATTACCGAATTATGCGGAAAGGGAGAGAGAGAGAGAGAGAGAGAGAGAAACGGGAAAGGCACGGGCTGTTTATTGCGACTACCCCCGAAGAACACCGGGGCCTTAATCGTTCAATCGAGCGGATCGTGGACAAAGAGGCATCATTCCTCTGCCGACGAATGACGTCCTTTTCATCGCGGATAATTAATGTAACTGGGAACGATGTAATTGCTTGTTAATACGAGCTGCACATCTGCGTTACGACATTGTAACCTCCGTGTCTAGTGACGGTAACGTGATAATCGTGCGTCATATTAAACTAAACGAGTGACACATGTACGTATTATACCTACATAACCATTTTAAGTGTTCGTATTAATGTTTCGAGTCTGATCAACGGTGAAAGCGTAAAGTGACAAAAAGAAGAAGAAAAAATATCTCGTCTTCTCGTCTCCGAGAAACGAGAGAACAAAAATTCGTGCGTGAATTTCGTTCGATCGTACAAAGATAACCGTCTTGAGAGTTTGTTCAATTCCATCGACTTGTTGTATACCGCCGGTATATATCGGTACACGTATATACACGAATGTTAACGCTAGCAAGCGCATACAGACTGGAAAGGTACGGGCACAGAAGCAGCCTTAGACCTTATACAGCAAAGCTATGCCGTGCAACGCGAGTTGGTTGGTTCCATTTGAGTCAGGGTATCGAGGTGTCAATAGCAGCTGCTATGCTACACACAAGACCCCTGACTACGGCACCCCCTTGTTGTATTCACTTCACTTCTTCACCCTTATCTACAGCTTGGACCTGGATACTAGAGGCATATTCATGTCCAGACGGTAAACGAGCTTTAACAATGTCCACAATTTTTCTGACCGATTTCGTATTTCTCCTTTTCGATACTACCTTATCATTCCTCGCGTTCTATCTCTTACCACCACGTGAGAGAGAGAGAGAGAATTTAACGAATCAAACGAGTGAAACAGAGAGGTTCGTTCGAAGGAACTTGATTGGAAATGCTTAAAATCTTGGTCTCAATTTTTCATCAACACAATCTACAATTTCAAACCTTTGCATCTTTAAGTATGGAAGCCATGAACGACTTGAAATATTGAAGTTGTCTTCTTCAACTGCGGTAGATTCATCAAACTCTATTAACTGTCATCCATATTGCAACGAACAAAATATATCACCATCAAACCATCAACCGATGTATACAAATTTCAAAACACAGATTCACAGGCTCAATTTATCCGTGACATCAAGGTTGAAATGAACCGCGGCAATAGGATCCAATTAAACGATGCCCTCGGTTGTGTACGACAACATTGATTAGCTACTCTTTGACAAAGAGGCAAGAAAGCGTGAAAGGGATGCGCACGACCGATATGCAAGTAAGTGAGATCCGGTCGCGATAAAATGCGCTTCCTCGCGGATGCAGTCTCGCACGCTTGCAAGGTAGGTGGGGCGTCCCCGCTGTTTTTAAGCGTCGGTGACTAATTGGTGATGTCGCGGCCAGGCGTTGAGACACACCCCTCTCTCACTCTTGTCCTCTTTTGGTACTCACCCTCTCGACCGTACACCGACGACCCTCTTCTCGTCGCCTCTTCTACGAACAGACGCCACCACCTTCCCTTTCTCCTATCTTCCGGCGCTCCTCTCACAACAGTGGTGTATTAATGGCTGCGTCCTGTCGGCACACCTACGACAGAAAATTCGAAGGTTTGTTTGCTTTCCGGAACAGCGCATGCAGTGTCCCTCCTGGTGGATTTGAACGGAAGGTACAACGAACACAGCGAGATATTTGAGAGACATTAATATGGCACGTTTTCGTTTACTATTTTGGACGAGATGGCATTGTTTTTGTTAATTGTTGTTGTGTGAACCTGCGATCAGATTCAGATTTGATAGTTTCTTGTACGTAAGGTTACATCTGTCTTTGAAGTTTGTAGGATTTCAGTTTAATAGGATATTTACTTCTTAATATTTGCCTCTTAACTTTATCGAGTAAGTTCTTGGATTCATTCGGTAAGTGTGGGCCTGTGTAAGATAGACGCTACCGCCGCTTCTTGTTCCATAAGCTGACGTCTCAATAGAAAAGGTATAAAAGGCAGCTTCAGGTGGCTCGTTATTATCGTCAAACACGCCAACATGAAATAATTATACTTCCACATTGGTAGGTACGTGTGTATGTACATACGTGCATTACAAAGAACAAAAATACTCTCTCAATTATCAGACTGAGAAAGAAAAGTGAAAGCTTCCAATGAAAACGATTAATACTTAATCAACTTTCGGTCTAGATCTTAACAGTCTTTTAATCATCTAGATCAGTAATTTTCACTCTCTTCTTATTTATATACAGTTCAATAAATTTTGCTTCTTCTATCCAGCATTAAGATTTCTAACGTTAATTTTCCTCCGCAAAAGTTAAAAGTGGTTAAACGTCAGAAACCTATTAAAACAACAATACCGGATTCGACGTATTTCTATGGACCTTACCTTCAATAGTCGTCGGGCCATTTGTAAGGAGTCGGTTAGTCCGGTATATTTGCGGAATATCGGACGTTCATGGATAGGCCGGCTAATAATGGCGATGGAGTCAGGTCACCGACAATGAGCTCGACTGGGTGTGAGCAACGTTTACCCCATTTTTTTTTCCTGAAAACGAGAGGAGAAAAGAGAAGTGAAAAAAAAAAATCGGAGAAAAAAAGTCCATCTCCCGTATGCCTGCCGCTTGTTGTGTAACCCCTGCGTTCTCTTTTTTTTTTTTCCACATTTTTGGAAAACGATCAAATTATGCCGCCCACTTCTGTTTTCCGCCCCCCCCCACCCTTTTCAATCCTACTTTCACACCGGTGGAAACGATTCCTCCTCCTTTCTTTTTTTTTTTCTTTTTTCTTTTCATTCCCTTCGCTGTCTCCGTTCTCCGATGATGCCCGTACGAGAGATCGACACACGGTTGCCAACGTCCATTTCGGCATTGTACGAAAAGTTTCCTGTCATCAGTCATTTTCTTCGGGGTGGCCGACAATAATACGGCGTATAATAGAATCGGCATAATGCCAGTCGCGCCTTGCAGTCGTCCTGACACGAAGTCGAGAATTTTATTATGACACATTGTTACGCGCTCGTTGTTGCGTCTGTCTGTCGCGCACGTTCTCGCGCATTATGATGTACAAATTGATGTATTATATAAATTAACGCCTAATACTCCCCGGTGTCTTCGCTTTTTACCAGGAGAAAATGGCAATACATTATACATGGATTCTTCTACGGCAAAAACGTTTCTCCGACGAGCAGCGTCGAGTGTTGCGAATATTTCTCGACGATTTCACTGTATTGTACTTTCATTCCACGTTGAATCGATTGTCTTTGTTCCTATTTGCTGTATTTACAATTTGTCGAGGTAAATTCACACGGACACTGGAGAGTTCAGCTTCAAACGAGAAAGATTGTGCAAGAAGACTGCGAGCATGAAGTTTCCAACGATGAAAAAAAGTTCTTCATTACAATAGATTCCGTCGAACGCACGGTTTGATATAATCCCTTATAACGGCGTGCCCTCTTTTTGCCAGAGGCGTCGGGGTTACTAAAAGGCACACTCCAATGTTTGACCAAGCTGTGCAAATATAAACGAACATCGTGTAGATCGGTGTAAGAGGAGCACAATTCGAATGTGCTCCCAAGCCTCCCTGTTGGCAAACATTTTAACAGGATTAGAGCACACTTACCGGGGCTAATCTGACCAAATAGTCCTATGGGAAACCGCAAGCTTTAAGTAGCTGTCATAGAGTTGTCGGCTCCGCGTGATTTACGTTCCTTCCAACGAGGAAAAACTCGATTCTTCCTTTGGTGGAAGATGAGAGATCTGTAAAAAGAACAGAAAACAAAAATTTATAATTTAATAGAGTAGAAGTTTAGGTATATCTTACATGCCTATCCTCTAATAAACTCCTCCGGTTTAAATAGGCGAAACTATTAGGAAATAAATGTCTTCGATGTGTGTCTAGAATCTAGAGTTACAACCTTTCGCCTTTTGCTTCTGATTTCACGCTTTTCATTTTCCCTCGGTACGGAATTGACCACTTGCGCTGGAACAACGTTGCCGCGCACGTCGAGAATTTTTCGCCCCAAAATTTCGCGACATTTTCTCAGTTTCAAGTATATTTAAATGTAACCCAGGCAAAACGCGAATGACAAGTTTGTTACTTCTTAATCATTTCTAATCCAGTGATATCACACCGATCGAGTTCAAAAGAAGAAGAAAGCGACGAATTACTGTATATACGGTTGTACTCGGTCGCTCGTTATGGTCCGCAATCAGTTGCCAGCGCGAGGGGTTGTGTGAGCTACAAAGAGATACGTGTAACACACGTGCGAAAGCAATTTTTTTGCTTTTCGTTTTATAGAATTCCTCTGGAAGAACATCAACAGGCGTGTCTACTATCGAGAGCAGCCACCGTAAACGAGTAAGATTGTTGTTCAATATTATTACTAGACTAGGGGCCACGTTTAACAACGTGTCTGTTATTCGAAATTCCATTTCAACCTTCCTCCTCCTCGTTCCCATCCTAAATAGCGTAATTTGCTCAAACGTAATTTAACATTTCGTTACCCGTTTCGTTTCCCGGCAACAAAGCGTTCCTTTCATTGCTAAAGTTAATTTATTTCTCATCAGAAAAGAGCATTTTAGACGAGAGGAAAATCAGAAACAGAGGAATATCCCTGTATCCGGCGCGGTGTGCACGGGAACCAACAGAATCTTCGCGCAAATATCGTGCTTGTTTGACTTTTTTGCGCCGGCTTCCGTGCCAGCTCGCGATGCGCCGCCGCCGTTCATTATACATTCAAAATATTATTCTTACATGCGTATCTGCTGCGTAAATGCACGGGGAGTCGCAACGAAGAAAAAAGGAGAGAGAGAGAGAGAGAGAGAGAGAGAGAAAAGAGGAGAAGAAGAAAGAACGTGAAAAAGGCTGCTCAGTACGTGTTTACTTAGAATAGCAATAGTGTCAGGGCTGTGGTGATACGCTCTTTGTGACTGTGACATCCCGTACGGCTGGCTGGTTAGTTTGCTCGTCTCGTGCATATGCATGCAGAGAGACGTATTTGCTTTTCCACCGATTCCCACTTGTCTCCAAACTTATGCAACAAATTGTTAAAAGAACAAAAAAA
>NW_025110788.1:0-61318 GCF_011392965.1 Frieseomelitta varia | reverse complement strand
AAAAAAAAAAAAAAAAGAAAAGAAAAAGGAGCGGCGACGAATGTGTAGTTTGTTATCGTAAACGTTTTTCGACTCTGCAGCGAGAGAATTTTACGATGATGAAATTTTCGATAAAACCAACTTGTACTTAAAAAAAAAAAAAAAAGAACAAAAAAAAGGAAGAAACGAGATTTTTTTGAAGGAACTTTACGTATTGATGTAAAGGGGTTGATACGTTCGGCGCAAGAAGCTCATGCATCAAGTCCCGTGATGAATATAATAGTACCTAATGGAATATTATCATCATTCGCAACTATATATAACTCGATCGCTCTTTCTCCTTCTCGGTCCCCTCGTCTCTATCTATCTATCTATCTATCTCTCTCTCTCTATCTCTCTTCATCTCTTCTTCATCGTCCGCTATTGGAACACGCCTGCTGCACTCGTAGATGTCCATTAATCACGGACATAAGCAGGCGACTAATTGTTGGGTTTCAGGGAGAGAGGTATAGACAGAGTGGAATGGATAGAGAGGCATAAAATAACGTCCCTTTATCGAAGGCACGCACCCCTTACACACGATGGGCCCTTCGATTCATCCGGAGATCGGGAGGATCACGCTGTGAAAGTGATCGTGGATCGTGCGACGGGACGTGACTTGTCGATTTCACAATCGTTTATTATTTCTTCCCGATCGTCGACTATTCCACCCGTCTCTGTCTCGTGTTCTCGTCGACGATGCTCTTAATACCTCAGAAACTACAAAACATAACGGTCTCCTTGCCGTATAATTCTTGTCGTACGTTTATTTAAAACTCGCTCTCGAGATCGTTCGATCGAGATTTATCGGGGCTTCGACGAAGGTGCAGCTGAATTTTATAAATTTACAAGAGAAGAATTTACTTTTCGTAACGCTCACGCACGTATATATGTATCAGCGAAAGAAAGACAAATCGTAGCCGCAAATAGTGGAAAAAATTTCCCATAAAATTGGGCGACGATTCGCGAGGCATTTAAAGGCAGAGGCCATGGAAAAACCGACTACCCCATTGAGGACAATTGCAGGAAAAGGTGCGATGTGTCTATAGGTACGAATCAACGGCGTTGGTCGCTTCTCCATAATCCATCATCGCATGCCTATTCGCGGAACAGAGAGACGATCTGTCATCCACTTTCGTCTCGTTGCGTCAGTCCATTCTACCCGAAACATTTCGGTCCTTGCCTCGGCCATTTAGCCAAACTCAGCCGCAGCTTCTTTTTTTAATATATATCTCTGGTTCCTTTTTTTTTTTTTTTTTAATTCGTCCCTCCCCCTTTTTCCACCTTCTTCCTTCCATCTGCGCTCAACTCTTCAAACGTCTCTTTTAATTTCCCCGCGCTCTTCCTTCCATTCTTTTCTTCTCGCAAAATAGTCAAGATGACAGTGCTAATTAGTTTTTAAAAAATAGCTAAACTTACAAGTTAAATTTTACAAGTTTTCTCAAGAAACAAGTTCGACAGTAAAAAGAAACGAAATTCTAGAAATTGTCAGCCAAAGTTTATAATCTGTAACTTTTTCAATTTACTGGTACTATTAATTGATAAACTATCGCGCATAAAGGTAATCTTCGTTGCGATTTTCTTTCGAATTTCGATTCACGGACGCCAGAACATTATTTTGCTTAAAAAAGGTAATACGACATTAATAGCGACACCTTCCACGTATGCAGAACAAGGTTGCAGACGTCTAAAAGTCAGGATCTATTTGTCATCAAACGTGCAACTGTCCTGGCTTGTTGCGCCTCATAGAAATCGGTCGTCGCTAATGACGTTAATTCGTTCTACTTCGTCGCCGCTACGCGCGCGCCGCTGGCATTCTTTGAGATCCTTGAACCGTTCGATCAACAATTTCGCAGCTTGTTGTTCGATCTGCGGACTTGGCAGCTCGTACACACCTGGCTCGCTGAAATTTCGTGCCTCTATTTTTTGGTGCGGCTTCGAAATTCATTGGTTGTTCGTAAACTCGATCTTTCTATCCCAACATCTGACAAATCTGTTTTTTTCACAGCAGCAATATTAGACAAAATAAATTATCTAATGAGGCGTTGCTTTATCAAGTTTTTTGCTGTTTTTACAGTGAATTCGTAGTATCAAAATTTTGATAGGTATATGAAACAATATATATACTTGACGGTGTAAATATTATGCGCAAACATTTTAATGATACTAGCCACTGATATGATTGATAAATCAAAACGAATACCGAAGATTTTCTACTACCTATATCCCTGTGATGAAAGCATTTCATTGTTAACATTAGAACTATCAAAATGATCAAAATTTATAATTTCTTTTAGGTATTTTATAAACGTAAAAAGATTTAAGTAATTTTTAATTTTTAAATGAAACATTGTATACTTTATCGTATTGTAAAATTTTTCTAATCTTTTGTCTTCAATGTCTCTGATGGAAATTTTATACTTTAATCATCGATATAGTTCTAGCGTCAAGTCACAAAAATCATAGAAATGTTGTCGTTCGGCCAATATCAATAACTAGATTCGACTGTTCCGATCGTCTAAGTACTAAATTCATCGCTTGCTTGTTTCTTAACCACTTGCGCTAGCAACTGATTGCGGACCGTAACGAGTGACCAAAATCATATACAATAATTCGTCGCTTTCCTTTTGAACTCGTCGGCATGATATCACCGGATAGAAATGATTGAGAAGTAATAAATTTATTATTACGTTGTTGCCTGGGTTATACTTAAATATATACTTAAAACTGAGCAAATGTTGCAATTTTGGGACGAGAAATTCTCGACGTGCGCGGCACGTCATTCCAGCGCAAGAGGTTAAGCCGTCGTCGCGTATCGTGCGACGACGCTGCGGCTTGGCGAGAGATAAATGTCGTAATGGTCGATAACAAAAAAATAAAGGGAATAATAGGGCGGCGGGTCTCGGTTCGTTACGACGATCGCCAACGTACTGAGACCGGAATCCAGAGGGGGGAGAGGAGGGAGAGAGCGCCCGCCTGTCCCACGTTTTCAACCCCTCGGCAGGAAAGTTCGCGCTTAATATTATTAAATTGAAGGACAATGGCGGTGGCCCGTGGCACGCGACGTTTAAACGATTTTAATAACATTTCACGGAGATTTTTTTAATAATATGATAATAAAGGGAAATGAAAGAAAACGCTCAAGGGATTATTATCATTCTGTCACGGGGGCTTCGTCCGTACTTCGTCCTCCCTCTCTCTCTCTCTCTCTCTGCTTCCATCTGCCTCTCGTCGCCCAACCTGCCGCTTCGATTCTCATTGCCAGATATATATATATATATATATGTATATACCGGAACTTCTGTTTCGCTTTCGTTTTAATATTCGCCGAGAAAGAATTCAGTATCTTCACCTCGTTACTTCCGCGCGATCCGCCATTACCTCTCAGCTCTTTTAATTTCTCATCCCCTTCTCCGCCGATCTTTTTATTGAGAGACAGAAGTTAATATTGGCCACGCTCGATGTTCACTCCTGTGTTTCCGCGTTTCAATTAAAACCGTCTTTAGCGGTGTCACGTGTTCCCTCTGATCATCTTAACATTCCTCTCCGTCCGTAGATTGATTTATAGTTATTGCCTCGTCATTAGACTACGATCACTGTAATCATAATTATAATTTTCCTTCCTTTTTTTTTATCACCGTCATCTTAGCTTCAACGATTCCCCTAAATTTTACAGTTTTACAATTAACAGTTTCACATTTTATATTTTGTATTTTATATTTTATATTTTACATTTTATATTTTATATTTTATATTTTATATTTTACATTTTATATTTCATATTTTACATTTTATATTTTATATTTTATATTTTACATTTTATATTTTATATTTTATATTTTATATTTTATATTTTATATTTTACATTTTATATTTCATATTTTACATTTTATATTTTATATTTCAAAGGTGAAGCTAGATGACGTGAAATCTGAATCTTCGATTCGTAGAGTGTGATTCATCTTAAGCATCGGAATATCCTTCGGTTCGAATCAGCTGTAGCTCACCTTTCATGGTTTCGTACTTTGTATAGAATAAAGGTGTGATGCACGGAGAACGCGGCGAGCATTACGGGTTAAAGAATAGGGATATTTTACGCTCGGTAAAGCACAGTCCATCGGGCAAGACCACCCCTAACCGTGCACAATAGACAGGGTGGTTAGGCGCCCTAGGTGTCAACCCGGTCTCGTTTTCGTACGGGTGGTCTTCTTTCGATACTCTTCACTACCGTCGAGTACAGCTCGAGCATTCAAAAGGGTTACCTTTCTGACCGTTTAATGCGTTTCACACTAAACGTAAATATGTTGCACGTTATCTCAGTTGATTTATCACGGTTTTCCCTAAGACATAGGCTGATGCCTAAGATTCTCGGCTCACGAACAAAGTAAGAATAACAAATATATTAATATCTTCTTGCCTCGAAGATTCCAAATTCTTTGAAGCAAAGAAATATATTTGATCAACAAATTTATTCACCTCTTTCCTTCTTAATTCTCTTCGGTTTCGTTCGATTTCACAACGTTCAAATTTCACAACGAGAACACAAACGACTATCACCTAATCGACCGTGACAATTGAAAGAAACTGATTTCAATCCGATATCACTAACATGTATGATACAACTAGCGACGGTTAATGTAAACACAAATCAAACTTGAACCGCTTCAATAAGAGCCAGTTAGATATTCAATCAACCAGTCGGTTTAAACCAAAGTGAAGTATTAAATCGAAGCATGGCTCGCAAGGTGCGATCATCGCGGTTCAATTTAGTCCAAGAGCTTGCCTCGTTTCTTGTTGATCGTCACAATTAGGTTGTTCCTCCCCCCCCCCTCCCCCCTCTCCCCGGAGCCGAGAATTTCGGGGGCGAGGAAAAAACGTTGGATAGATGCCCGCGATCATTATCATTAACGCCGGCCGACACGAGCCGTAGAACTCGGGCCCAGCGAAGCATAGATAAAGCTACAAAATATTAATCTCTTGTCGGGGCGAATGTATTTTTCAAAATTTCAACCGTGCCGTTCTATAATGCTCCAATAGTTAATGCGGGACCATTAGTCAAACGTCGGGGCTCGTGCACACGAAAAGAGAAATTTCGATTTTAAATCGCTACATTTATCATGCAAGCAGGCGCATATGACACCGTTCTGATTTTATTTTGTTTCTCTTTCTTCCCTCTCCCCCCCCCCCTCGGTCTCTCTGCGCTCCAACCCCCTTTCTTCCCTCTCTCTCCCTCCCTCCCTCCCTCCACCTCTCTCTTCGCGTCTCTCTTTCTCTCTTTTCGGGAACCGCTACAACGTATGGGCTACTGGTTGCGAGTTGTTCCCCGAATTTTTCCCGAAAAAAAACCGATCCGCTAATAACTTGCAGCCGTAATTTTTCCTTGGCCCGCGCGCGCGCGCGCGTTCGGAAACGAGCTGCTAGAAAAGAAATTGCACGTCAATTTGAGAGACGTGCGAATTTTTCATCGAACGACTATGGCCTATAGTCGTTTAAACGATTCGATTCTTTTATTATTTTTTTTTTTTTTTTTGTCCTCATTGTTGTAATTTTTCAATTTTTTTTTTTCCTCTTTTTTCTCTAAAGAATATCGTGGACACGGTAAAAGTAAAATTGGCGAAGGTAAAAGAATTTTTGCCAAATGAGAAATTAGATCCGAAGGTCTTCTCGATCAGCGGAGCCATATATTTTTGTTGAATTTGCGACTGCTCGCCGCAAATTGACAGTTAATGCGTACGAATGATCGCAAACAGTGACGCTGATATATATTTTGCAAAAGCGTCACCTATACCTAATCTAAAACCCATACTTGTCCCATAAAGTACGCTTCCATTCATCCGTCCTCGTAAACATGCTATCAGAAAATAATAAAAACGCCGAGGGAAATCGGTTCTGATTCCGTGCCGGGTGCCATAACGTACCGGGGGCCGCTCGTAAATTTTGGACGGCGTTTTTACTCTCCTATTTATTTCTCCTTCTCGGAGAAATCGATCAGAGTATAACGCAGGTATCAAAATCGAATCGGTCTTGAGCGAACCACGTCGCGTGAAAATGTACCGGAGATTTTTATTAACAGCAGCGGTGCGTTTAGAGACCGTGGAAAGTTAAGTACATAAACCTTGATTTCAATTAAATTAAATCGTTCTAACAACAAAACATCGGCGATGAAGCAAACTTTTAAAACTAACTTGCTGACATATTTTAGATATCTTTTGGATATCCATAAAGATCCAGACGTAAAGTAAACACAATTTATGTCTACGCGTGTTAATTTAAAAAAAAAAAAAAAAAAAACAAGAACCATTCGTTTCAAACGTTAAAAGTGTCGTTTACTCATCCAATCAAGAAATATACCAAGGAAACGATAAGTCGGTTACTTTGGTCTATTAATAGGTCCAACGTGTATATTAATTGCCAAAGTCAATTCAGTAAATGTCTCTTTGGAAATGAACATCCGTTGTCGAGTAAATTTTCAGTGAATGGAGATTAAGCGTTCTCATCTGAGAGGAATCCGCGAGGGGCGCACCTTTGATCGTTTCTTCCCCGCAATTGCCCGCGCGTACGTACAGCCATACGAACGATATTCTAGCTGATCAATTAATTACGCATCTCTAACATGTTAATAAAATTCAAAGCCATCAAACGTACGAGCGTCTTTGATTCGACATCAGTGCGGGAAACACGAGCAGGAAACATTTTTCAAAGAAACGTTCGCGGCGCGTATCGATGACTATAAAATGAATGTGTTTTGTTACCATTTGCATGTATCGCGGTGCACTGACGCTTGAAGCGATAAACAAATGTATAATGGTATGAATATTCATGATCGGCGAGCGATAGACAATCATGAAACATAAGAGCAGCTCGTTTAACAACAACTATTCCCCAGTTCAGCATGAATTTGTACATTAGAAATACCGAATAAGTTCGTCGCGAATGAATCGCTGAAACTTGAAAATCGATCCTGTGACTTGTCGTAACTTATCAGCGAGTTATCAAGTCCCTTCAACAATTCGCCTTCGTGTTTCATTTTGCAAATTATCTGTCGCTGAAATATCGGAGTGACAATGAATCTATGAAACTGCCAGAAACTACCGAACGATACCATAAATCGTTGGAAATCATGGAAAGTCACAAGCGAAGTTGAACCTCGAACTGCGACAACTTTGCCATCGATCTACAACAATCTCGTCGGGTACAACACAATCGAGACGAGGTGTTCCAGGTACGAACGTGGAGGGGAAAAAAAAAGGGGTGATTTCTCCCAGGAAAGTCCGCGAATGGTAAACTGGGCGTAACCCCCAAAATCATCTTACAAGTGTGTGCGCGGAAATCGAACGCCAGGGATTGAAAAAGAGAAAGAGAGAGAGAGAGAGAGAAACACAGAGAATGAGAGAAAGAGGACGGATAAAACGTGGCTGATTTATTTATCGAATCATAAATTACCGGGGTTACAATACGTGGCAGCGTGCAAAAGCCCGCGCGTCTCTACGGCGTTCCTTTTCTCTCTGTTCCTCCCGAATGGTGGATCGAAAATGCGGTGAGGGACCGAGGGCGTAAACGTAACGCGTGTTTGCATTGCGTGCTCGACCGGAAACACGATTTATACGATGCAAATTAAATGTGTACGCTACACACACACACACGCGACCGGCTATAACGTTCGCCCATAGCAAAAAGCCCCTGCCCGAAATCTATCGTTGTTATTCTTAATGTTTTCATTACTCGTCCCGTGTCTCGTGATACCGACTTGTTTCTTAAATACCTGTGTGCTGTCCAATTTGGCTCCGCTTCTGCGATGAAATCACTTTTATTTATTCCTGAACGAAAGAATGGCGAGCAGGAACAGCAAACACAACCTGTGTAGGTAAAATTCGTACAGATTTGTTAACTTATTAGCACGTTCTTTCCTTTTTTTTTCAACTTTAAATCGACTATAGTATTTTAATTGTTATAAAAAAAAATATATATATATATATATATATATATATATATATATGCATGTACTTATATATATACATTTAATAAAATTTCTTGTCTCCGTGCATCGACGTACATTTTGCGTACTACATGAACATTGCTCTGATTCTCGTCTTTTGTTAAAACCATTGAACAAAACGAGGAAATTATGATATCCGTCTCGATACAAAGTTTCTGATAATGATAGATAAATGGTAGAGCTACGATCTGGCAGTACACTAGATCTAGTATTTATGAGCGATTATCAACTATAAGAACTGAAACACTTACGTGAATGGCAGTGCAGTTTTGGAGAACCCTTTCTAAATCAGAATACTGAATAAACTGCGATCCATTTGAAACGCGTGCGGGAGATTCTTCACGGTCGCGTCCACATGTCCACCAATTAGACACGCAGGATAAAATCACTGTTACCCTCCGTGGTCTGCAAGCAATTATTCATTTTCCGCGTCAATGAAACTTAAAACATTCTATTATGATTTTTATTCGTTGCAACGAACAAAAGGTTTTATTAAAGAATCTTTTCAAAGACAGACACACAGATTTAGAATTCAAATTATCGCGTTCCCATTCAATTATTATTTTCGCCAGAATTAATAATTGGATATTTATCGTTGGTTAGAAAGTTCAATGGACTATTTCTACCTGCTTGCTTCCCGTTAAAATAACCAATTTATAACACGTTACAAGTACGATTCATTTTAATGTGACTTCGATGAATACTCTTCCCAGTTACCTAGCCGTGTTGTGACAATGTTTAGGGAACATTTTGGGGTCTAACATTTGTGTACGCTCCCCTTTTTAGCCAGTTTTCATTGTACAACGAAAACGTATCGGCCATTGACAAATGGGAGATATTAATTTTAACGTAGCAGAATTTCACGTGACATCCACGTCATGGGATACTACCCTCGATTGTCGCGTTCATTCTCCCGTGTTCCTCTCGAAATTCGCTAGATACATCCAGATATCAATAACTAAACGTAGACTATAGAAATTTCGAATTTACAAAATTCGCGAATTTTGTTCCAGACATTTTGCAAATGGATTTAATTAAAATATCATCCGATCGAATAGTCCTGCCTCTCGAAGACCTACTTGCGTGGTACATTTAAAATTACAAATACGATGAATAAATTTAAGTAATAACCGCTGAAATGTATATTAATGCACCTTTATTACAGCTTGTGTTAAATTTATTAAATGTGATCTTCTATTTTTAAAATTTAACGAACCCAATCAACCCAATCAGAACAATGTATTAAAAGTATTTTTTACTTTTAGTAGTTAAATACATTTATCGGACGATTTCATCGTAATTGATTGTCTATCTGATGTCTATCTAATATTGGCTCGTGCAACATAAAACATACTACTTAACTCGGCCAGAGAGATAAGGCCGTAAAATGACGCGGACGTATCAGACGGAAATACGTTCGAAAAGGTAGGGCGACATTGGGAATTGAAAAATAGTGCCTTGGGCCGCTGTCGTTCACAGTGATGGTTCCGTGACAGCCAATGTAACGCACGAATTAACGAAATAATTGATTTTCATACCGTTCGGAGTAAGCGGCGCGCGCAAAAGATTGAGCGAACCGATCGCCGAACCGAGGAGATATTTTCTCGATTTCCTGACCACAGGTGCATCCACGTTACTGCATCGTGTATCAAAAAATTTCTGCCTTAGGCGAATTTTCCTTTACAATGCGAAAATACTTGGCTCGTTGTTCCATTCCACGCTTCTTTCCAAATTTTTGTACGAAGAATACCGTGATTTTTTTCTATTATACACAAACAACGTTTGTAAGCAACTTAATCTGTCGCTTTTTCATTGTTCATTATTTTCTAATTACTTTCATTGTCTTTACATAAAAATTCATTTTTAAATACGGTGAAATCAAAATTTAAACATTCACGCGTACCTAAAACATTAAGAAACTTGAAATGCGTGAAAATACGAAAAACTTAGAGCATGCCAATTTCATGCACGTTAGTACGTCTATTAAGTTCTGTTAAACGTGTATTGAATGAAATTAAATAATTTCAATAAACTGCGTACGTGCTTATCGCGGCAGACGAGGCGTGTTCCACTTTTCGACTAATAATTCGCCAAAGTCAAGTAAATCGGCGTGTCTCGTAACGTTAATAGGTAGAGCGAAAGAGATTATTCGTAGCCAGCTGGATAATATAAGCCGGCGAGCAAGCACGCTGCTATATGGATGGGGGGAGGCCGGTCGAAGGAAGGAAACGAAGGCGGAAAGAGAAAGAGAAGGAAAACGGGGAGGGAGAACAGATTTATATTTGAAATTAGATTAAGCTCCTGCGCTTGAAAGCTATATAAACGCCCCTCTAGCCAGCAGTGCCGCGTACGTTCCGCGTTCCGCAATCCACTAAGAGGAGAGACTCAATAAACCAACCACTCACTCTTTCTTCCTTCATCTTTTTCTCTTTTCCATTCTCTTTTCCCCTTTCGCTCTTTCTCCCTCATACCTTTGCTCTCGCTTCGTTCGCTGTGTTTTCACGGAAATCCAACTTTGTTCCTTCCTCTCCTTCCGCCTTTATTTTTACCAATAAAACTACCCGTTAAATCGTCTTATTTCTTTTCCTTCTCCGTTTTGCAAAGTGTGCGATCTTCCTTTCTTTGCGTGCTTTTATTTCCCGCAAAGAAATAACCATTCTCCTTATCCTGCTTCATCCGTTCGCGAATTCGTGAATACACTGGCATTATTCTTGAAATAGCTGCACGGAGTCCTGAGATATATTATTCGTGCTTCCTTCCCAACGCCTTTTGTTCTTTATCGGCGGACATCAACGTTACAAGTACAAGTGTTACGATTAGCCTTCTTTTCCCTTCTTCTTTTTTTCTAGTTGGAATCTTCACATTCTTCTTATAAAATATTAGTTTCAGTCTTTTTATTGGCGTTACAAATTCCTGGTACTCTTCGAAATTTTGTATCAACGTGGCGATCCTTCCTGACTTGTAATTTGATCAAATATTAGGGAAGTAAAGTTAAAAATTATCTTTTAACAAATCATAAGAAACTCTCTTTACAACCTATAAACTAACCTTTATAAACTATCAAGTGACTTATAAGTTATACAAGCTAAATTTGATAGAAGATTTATTAATCTTGTGCAATAACTTTACATAGGAGTCTGTAATGTACCTGGTCCCACGCCATACCCATATCCTTGAGGTCCGAAATTTCGAACGTAACATTCTAAATAGCGATATAAAATATAAAAGTCGATTACTTCGCCAACTAATATAACCGTAAGAAAGAACGAGCAAGACTACAAAGTTTGATTTAACTAACGTTTACAATAAATTTCCCCGCAATTTTCCTGATACGTTAACGGTTCCAATGGTTTCCTACAGCAATAGCAGCTGAAGCAAGTATTATGAAATGGCGTACCGGACACAATCTTGAACCGGCATCGAACAACGTGTTTTAATTGTGTTTTATCAAACGAAAAAAAGCTATTAATTATTCGAAATTACCTGCATTTCTGCCTGATACACTTTTCGTCCACAGCGCTGACAATCAAGACCTCCGCCGAAACATTCGCAAGCTGTTTTCGGTCGGCAACATCCTTGGTCGATGGGATTTGCTCTGTCGGTACTGCAACATCTTCTGGTTCTTACTCGACACCCTGGGTTTTTCGACCTTCATACATAAAGAAAAGAAAAACTATAATTAGCTATAAATTATCATAAATTAATACATCAATAAATACCTAAATACCATAAATTAATACAAGGCAGTAATATCAAAATACTCTTACCGGCAGCAACACGTGCCACCGCCACTTCCACAACAATTTCCACATTTTCGACCGCAATAACAAATTACTTGTGGAGGACACGACCGTGGTGAAGAACATGGTGAACACGGTCGGCAAGATGGTACCACGCAAGGTTTCGCAGGTAAACACGTTTGTCCAGGTTTTCCGCAACCACCGCGACATCCGCCTCCGCAACATCCACCTCCTTGAGGCTCGCACGACTGACGACACCTGATGATCGGTTTCTTGCAAACTGGCCGTTCAATCGACGACGAACAGCAACAGCGTCTCTCGATGATTGGTTGAATATTAGATGAACAAGTTGTACAAGACGTCGCAATGTTACGACACTGTTCCGGTTCCCCTAAAACGAATTGCAATTTTGATTAGCATTACTTCTTTGTCAATAAATGATCTTTGCCTGTTGGAGTAAAGTCTTGCTTCGACCAATCACATTTTTGTTAGGATAAAATGTGTATAATACAAAGATCAGTTAAGCAAAAGTCTACCATATTTACAACGCAGTTTTTTTTCTGTTTACTTTTACAAAAACAAGCAGTTTCGACTTTAGCTGTTCCACACGAAGGTCTGAGACGAGATCCGCACTGTCCAGCGCATCCTCCCCGCATTCGTTCATTTTCATCAAGCTCATTCGACGAATACGGGCCACTTTGATGGCCGTACATCATCGTATCTTCCCTCGACGACGCATCGTCTTTCTCGTTTGTTATCCTGTACGAGCGCGATTCCGAATTGTCCTCGACGCAGCAACGATCTTGCTCACGATTCCCTTCGTTGCCACTGTGTTTACTTGGCGTGTCTTCTTCGTCACAGTCCGACGCGCTTCTTTCAAAATGCATTCTGCCACTATCGGTATGATTTACGTTAACATTTTCGTATCCGCCGTCGTTTTTATCAACCGAATCGTCCGCTTGCCAAATGTAAGAGTTATTGCACTCCTGTCTATCGTCGTTATTGCAACAGGGCCCACGATGAACATTCTGCATTTTCGTGACACAATCCTGATGATCATTGCGCATTTCCCCGAAAACGACGTCGTGGAACGAGACTCGTCGTCGGGATGGCAACGGGATGCGAGGCGGTGGTACCGGCGGATACGCAAATTTTCGTCTTGATGGAATAATGAAGTGGTTACTGCCGTTAAATTCGTACACCGGGTCGTATTCGTTAATTTTATTATCCCGGTTAACGGTTGTCACTTGAGTTTTGTCTGTGCTGGAAATATCTACGCTTAGAAAGCCTTATTTTGACAAATTGTCGTTGCACTGGTGCTTGAAAATAATGTAGGAAAAATACAGACGTTTAAAGTTTGTCGCATAAAGCAGTGGCCAAATAGTTAAGTTCACTATTTAACGATTGCAGAGTTTGAAACTATCGATATCTTACCGACAGATAGTGTTTGCAATGGAACGTGGTAAATGCAAATTCAACGCAAACGCTAGTCTAACGTATCCAATTATTTTTGCGCTTAGGGCTAAACATTTCTTCAAAAATAGCTTACAAAAATCTGAAAGAAGGTGCGGAAGATTCAGAAAATTTGATATACCTTAACTGAGCCTCTGTAATGTTGACTTCATTATTACTGAACGAAGTCTTTGACTCAAACTGATCTGTTTCCTGTTTCTGCGACTTAAATCGGTAATCTTTCGCGACAGTGTTATTCTTCTGCGATTCCAAAGGCAACGTACTATTTCAACAAGAGCGTTATCATTAACAAGACTTTTTTTTTAAGTTAAAATTCAGTAGGGCCAGAAAAAGTGGAGTTACATATCGAAAGTAAATTTAAACCTGTGGAACTTTAAATGTTGCCGACTATACCAAGTGGTTACTGCGGTAGGACTCGGTGGTGTATCGCAAATTGTTGTCATCGAATTGACGACATTTAGATCTGTGCACTCGTTCTCTAAAAAGGGCCTTTTCTCCTTACCAAGGCAAACGTTTGTCTCCTCGGCTTCGCTACCTCCGCCACGAAGTCTGCACTTGTCGGATCGATAATACTGATCTCTATTTAACGACACGTTATCGATCGAGCTTTCTCTATCGGAACAGTGACAATTCAACGATCTCTCCGTCGAAACTGTCAAAATCGCTGGTGAATGCTGTGTCTCTTTGATTTCATGATTTGCAGTCGATAGGCGAACGTAACAACTCTTGCAAAATAATTCACCGAGATGTGTCACTACGTTACAATTATTCAGTAATTTTCGACAATTACCTATGGAGCATTGAAAGTCAAGCTTAAACAAGTTTGGCTTATGAATGAATAATGAAAGAAAACATTACGTGAGGATTGCGTAATTGACTCGGATCCTCGATTCTCCGGAAAAAATATACGATACTAACGACAAGAGAAGCAAAACGTGTGCCAAACTTTTCCAAGTGCTAATTTCTCTTCGGCGAAGAAAACCTCGCGATTGCAACGTGGACAAACTCCAGGCATTTATCAATCAACGTTATCTACTTCTTGTCGATATTTCAAGGCATACATCACAAAAATTTTTGTTTAGATCAACTTGTAACAATTTACATCATTAATATCCCCTTTTACTGAGATTTCTTCGATTACCTGTACAACGCACGTTCTAACATTCGTGAACGTTTACGGAGTAATCATGAACACGATAGATTTCACACATGGTTACTCTTGAACTTTGCCATTATCAATTTTTTTTTTTTTTGTGTGTGAAAACAATTTATACAAACTCCAAAAAAATGTTTAAAAATGTCGAACGTCAATTACTGATCGATGAAAAACAAAAAACAAACACTCAGGCGTACAATTGCAAGTAACAATCTCAAGAATATTTCGCTTATTGTACTACAGATATAAAAAGATGCACGATTACTCTTATTAGTAATGTTCGAAGTGTATGTCCATTTTTTTTTATGTTTACAAATTATACTTCACATTACATTGGTAAACGTGTGAGGAAGGAAGTGAATGCATCTGATACACATGCGGCAAACGTCAAGTCATAGTGCAAGTGGCTCTGTGATTCAAAGAGGTTAAGAGGGCTGCCGATAGAAATGGCAGCGATAAAAGGTCTGGGAAGAAATATCCCCTATCTGAGGCAACAATTCGCTGCCCTTTTAGGAAACACCAGCACCAGCGTCAAATTCATATGCGTAGTAGTCCTGTTTTCCTATTGTCTTTCCTTCTCCACGGAAACGGTACGTCTGCTGAGCGTGACACCAGGTTATCTACTGCCTCCAGCTTTTTGGATCTGGACAGCATTCACTTTCTGTTTCCTTGAGATACATTTCTGGGAAGTGTGCGTGGACATTGTGACAGTAGGCCTCTGTGGCAAATTAATTGAACCATTATGGGGCGCGATGGAAATGATGACTTTCTTCGCAATCGTTAATTTCGGCGTTGCTGTATTGTCAGCTTTGTTTTATTTATTCCTCTATATGTGCACTAATGATCCTGATCTGTTATTTGATATACACATTCACGGATTAACTGGATATATTGCAGGTACATTCTTTGTATAAGATTAGATTTTGTTGTCATTACTGTACACATGTGCTACATATGTATAGGTACATATATAACATAGACAGTACAACATTGTAATGCTATTAATTACATAATTTAAAGAAAATCATTTACATTAATTTTTAATGTAATTAACTAATGATGTTATTATTTATCTTCGTTTATAGGTGTCACAGTAGCCGTAAAACAAATAATGCCAGATCATATCTTAGTCAAAACACCAATTGGGAAAATTACAAATAGAAATATACCATTAATGGTTTGGGTCATGGGAGTAATATTATGGCTTTTTGGATTACTAGAAGGCACTCATCCAACTATGTTTCTGAGTGGTATATTAATATCATGGATATATCTTAGATTCTATCAAAAACACAACAATGGTACACGTGGTGATATGGCAGATAATTTTACATTTGCAAGGTAAATTTTATTTTAATGTTGTTTAAAAATGTGAAATTAAGTAGAATGTTTTTAATCTTTTGCACACGGATTTGATTACAGTTTCTTTCCAAATGTCTTACAACCACCAATAGCAGTTGTAAGTAACACAGTACATGGCTTTTTTGTACGAATTGGAATTTGTAGAAAAGTAGTTAGAAGATTTGACATGTCCAATGCTCCACCTGGTCTCATTATAAATCTTCCTGGTATCGATCCACATGACAGTGAGAGAAGAAGGTTTGATTTTTTTTCTTATTCATTAAGAAATACACATCATAAAGTAAAAAAAAAGAGCAATTAATTTAGTAATAATTTCAAAATTAATTTTAAGACAGTAATATTTATAGATTATAACTGATGATAATTTTTAGGCAAATAGCATTAAAAGCACTAAGTGAAAGATTAAGTAAGGATCATGCAAAACCATGGCAACAGGAAAGAGCTAAAAAACATTCTCCAGTACCTCCTGCAGTTTCAATTCCAATTCCTGATACCACTACACCCAAACCACTCGCATCTCCTCTCATTCCTCAAGTTAGTGTTAATATACATAATCATACTTCTACTGCTACGTGATTGCATCAGATAGACTGATTTCAAGTACATGTATAAATATATTAAGAAACTTCTAAAGAAAATGTTAATAATATGTAACAATATTGATAATATGGCAATATTTAGCAAAATAGTAATTTTTAATAATATATAAGCAAAGCACAATTATGAAAAACACAGAAAGTATTTCTAGATTTTTCTAAATTTTAATTATTCAATTACATCGAAAAAGCATTTATGTTTTAATATCTCTTGATAAATCCAAAGAACAGTATGTAATACTCAAACTGTGCCTTGGCGTTTTAATCAGTTCGTGTATACAACCTCGAATTTGTTTTTAAACATAAAACATGGAGTTAATTCTTTAACATTACCAAAATGTCATTTTATATAGTTAATTTATCTATAACTATAATGCCATATTACCGATTGTATATCGTGTAATCTTTAGAAGATTCTTAACAAGAAATATAGGAAAACACCGATTTTTCTAGTTTGTGATGATATTTTCCAAGAAAATCGTGTTCTTTGTTACTAAGAACTATAAACTCTATTTATGTAACTAAGTATTGTCGATAAAAGATAAATAATTAAAATTTTTTTAACAAACATGTTGAAGGTCCTGAAATATTGTATAAGTGCAGCATTGTTCCGTCTTTTAATACTATTCAGTAATAGCTGGAAGATAAAAATACATTATTAATAACAATGAATAAAAATAGACTGGCTTCCAGTATAATATAAAATAATTTTACTAGGAACAAATTTAAATTTGGGAAAAATTATTATTTTACCAACATGTTTTAGAAAATATTTTATACAATCAGGATTACAATTAAACTTCTGTATAGTGTAAAATGTTAATGTATAATACATATACATGTTGAGATGATAATTATAAAACACAAACATTTTCAGTTTATTTTAAAGTCATATTTTAGCAAAAATTTTAAAACAAATTCCTTTTTTTATCATAAAAAGTAATTCTTTTACAAAAAAAAAAAAAAGATATGTATCAGATGCATTATTTCTTTTACTTTTAGAATTATGTTACGCAAAAAATTAGCTTCAACTAATTCTTTTCATATTTCATGAACAAT
This sequence comes from Frieseomelitta varia, assembly GCF_011392965.1. NCBI lineage: Eukaryota > Metazoa > Arthropoda > Insecta > Hymenoptera > Apidae > Frieseomelitta > Frieseomelitta varia. Next base: position 43,918 of record NW_025110788.1, on the reverse strand, counting down.
AAATTATATTTATATCTGTACCTAAGTATCTAATATTTATTAAAGATTTGATTTAAATTTTAATTAGTACACATATATTACTTATACACTCATAAATTCATGTCATTTGTTATATTCATTATGTATTTTATTAATTTATTCTGTTAATCTTGTAATCTATATAGCTTAAAAATAGTTAACATAGTTTTAGTTATTTCTTAGGTACAGGTATTTAAAATATATTCATTTAATTATATTGTAACACACATCATATTCATTATATATATATATATATATATCTCTTATATATAAGATATATATATATATCTTATATTGTCATAAATAACATCCTTTTTTTGTTTAAAACAATGCAACAATCAACTACTGTGCCACAAACACATGTTGCAATTTTTTTTTTTGCCATCCATTGATAACTTTAAACAATTGTTGATTATTATAGTTTAAAAACTGTTTAAAAATATATATATATGAAAAAGTGAATGGAAAGTAGTTCATATAAATATATAGCAATGTGGATAATATTTGATATATCAATAGGTTGTAAATACAAGGAGTGATGTAAAACGTGAAGGGAACAAGACACTATAATGATGGAGTAATTATACATAGATACAGTAATACGTACGCGATTGAGTAAAATTAAAAACTATTTTCATGTATGATTCAAAACTGTCCCTTAAGAATGTATGTTATTCATATTTTGGCCTTCCACTTAAAAAATACTTATAAAAAGATTTTTAAGTACTTTTATTATAAGATTTTTAGTCAATTAATATTTATTATAAATATGACTAGAATTAAAAAGCGAAAGGCCAGAATTGAGTGTATGAATAAATGAATATTTGTTAATTTCATTAAATAATAAGAATCTAATAATAATTACACATTATATATATGTACATGTTATATATAATGAGTTTTGTACATATGTTAAAATCGTTACAGTCTGTATAATATTAAATTTTACTAAAAAAATACATATTTCCTATTTTCCTATACCGCATATAGGATAAAATAATAAAAATTAACACTAACTATTCATTACATAATAGAAATACTTATTTAGGATATTAATATCCTATTATTTAATTTATATCACTCTTAATTTGTAAATTGTATATAAATAATAAGTATAAAACATTTTCATATTACATAAAAAAATTCTCATTCTTTGTTACAAATCCTTTTTTTCAAACTATAAGTTAAAAAATGGGAAATAAATAAATGTATCTATAGGATGAAAACAACTTTATTACTATAATATTGTATCATTTTTGTCATTGAATATCGTAATTGTAGTTATTGAAAAGTATAAAATATTTCAAATATTTTCAAATAGAGTGGCAGCGTAATTGCAGAAATCATATTTACAACCATTTTTTAATCGTCATCTATCGCTTCCACAATAACTTTATCACAATTTATATCATACTGCTCTGTACAATAAAGACATATATTTTTTTTACCTATAAAATTGTTGTTGATGTTGTGACCATTGTGTTTGTGGTGGTGGAGCTTGTTGTTGTGGAGGTGGTGGACCATATGATGGATCTTGTATATAACCTGTTGGAGATGGCCTTATTGAAGTTGGTGTAGAAGATACATACTGCTGCTGTTGTGGTGGTGGTGGTGGTGGCACATAAGATACTTGAGCAGGATGTTGTGGTTGTGGATAGTATTGTTGTGTTTGAGAAACAGGAGGTGGTACGTTATATCCTCCATAATTAACTTGTGGAGGTGGAGGAGGATAATAATGATGACTTTGTTGCGTGTGTATGTCATGTGTTGTTATAGCTGTATCCTGAATGGGCACAGTTATAAGATTTGTTCTTAATGTAGCATTATTTGGCGGCGGAGGTGCAGAATTTTGAGAATAATTTTGCATTGATATTAATGCCTGCGGTCTATGTTGTTGTCTATGTTCCACTGGAGTTTGATTGACCATTGAATTTACTCTAGGATCATTTCCCATTATTGGTTGAACCATATGTGATTGCACTGATTTTATGCGAGTATTCTGCATAGCAACTGATGAAACTTTTGTTAACTGAGACTCTATCTCTGATTTAGAATGCACGTATTGAGGAGGATCAACTTGCATTCCTTGAACTTGTTGTGGTGGAGCTGATATATGTCGATGATTTATATGAGCCTATGTACATATACAATTATATTGATATATTTATATGATTTAAATAAATTAATGAAGACTGGGACAGATCAAGAGAAATCACCTGCAAATCTCTTTGACTAAGATATGTTCTTCTACATCCTGCATTCCCATATCTAGTTCCTCCATGTGTACACATAAACACAGTACCCAAGCCAGTTTGTTCTACTCTAGAAACTTTTTCCATACAACGAGGACAAACTTTGTCTTCTCTTTTGGCACAAGATAAGCAAAATACATGTTTGCAAGGTATCTAAAACAATAATGTAATTATAAGGAATATAACACAAATTACTTTAGTTTATAATAATTGACTCTATTCCAGAGGCTACTATGTTTTTTCTTTAAACCTTCTTTTAAACTTAAATATTAAAAATTTATTAAGTTTAACTTAGTTTATATTTGTTTTAATATCTTCTTCACAATGAAAACCCTCACCATGCGTCCATAGATAAGAATTGGTTTCAAACACTTGTCACAGCAATGTATCATAGGATTTAATACTTTTTCTCCAATAAGATTTACTCTATGATCCCATCTTAAACGTAACATTGGTTCAGGAGGTCCTCTGTTGATGGTTGTGAAAGTTGGTGCTTCCAATTGTGATATATCAGCTTCTAAGTCGAACTGTTGTTCCAAAGGAATCTGTTGTGTTGGTGGAGCTTCATGTTCTTCTAATTCTGTTCCAACAACTTCTGTTGTAGTTTCTTCTGCTTGTTGAGGAGTATCTTCTTCATCACTTTCAATGACCTATTTGAAATGTATATAAAATAACATAGAATGTATACATTGAACAAATAAATTAACCAAAAATTTAAAACTTCAAAAATACTCGGATTTACCTTTACTTGTTTCTTAGATCTGCCTCTAGCTCTTCCTCGTGTTCTGCCACGCGCTCTGCCACGAGTTCTGCCTCTCATTCTTTTACCACCATCTTCCTCCATCACTAAAATTATAAAAATTCAGTGAGCTAAAATCGTCTACCACTAATTTTTTAAAGCATAAGATCAAAGAAAAAGAAAAAGAACATAAAATTGCACACAAACATCAAAGAAAATACACATGAGCTATTATTTCAAAAATTAAACGAATATACTATTTGCAACGAAAGTATGGTTTGATTTAATTAATTCGATACGATTTAACAAGGTAAATTTTTATTTCAAAATTGTATGTCGAAGATGATACGTACTTACCTGATGTAATAGGTTATATTTCTAATTCTAGACAATAGAACTTGATATCAGTGATCATTATTACAATAAAAATATTTATTGAAACAAACACAATACTCCGAAGAATGAAATGCTTATATTTTACAATAAAATAAATCGAACTTCTTTTATTATTCGACTATTTAGTGCCTTTCGTCGGTTTCATTATTCCATATACACGAATGAAGATATAAGTTGTTGCTACAACCTTCATTGTAGTAATCCATGTGACGTAGTTGGTACTTGTTGTTACCTTGGAGACGAATCTGTTCTATACAAAACACAATACTGTACATTGAAACTAAGTCCCCTGCGTCTTTCTGATTATTATTAATATTTGACTCACGTTGACTAACGTGAACTGATTTAATTTTGTAATTTTACTCTTTTGCCTCAATTACTCCGAATAACGTAATATTAAACAAAGAATACATCGAAATAAAAATTATCATGTTATATACAATGTGTTCATAACTGAAGATAACTTCAAGGTAATCCAAAGGAGGGAGTAGCTCTGAAATCGAAGACAACTCAAGTATTTTTAACGTAATATTTAAGTGCCTTATTTTGTAATAATAATTTAAGCTTTAAGAAATGTCTTGCTGTTCGGGAGACGAGGACGATGAGCAACGGCCTGAGCCGACACACGTACGAGAATGCACCGATATTATTTGGCTTTGTTGTTTTATAGTATTTTGGTTTCTTATGGTATGTAAATCAAAATTTGTCGTTGAATTTTATCTCGCGAGACATAAAATTTAAGCTAGAAACGAGACACAGAAATTTTATGTAATAAAGCATACAGTTCTCTCTATACAAGTGTACTACTTGTTACTGGTAAAACATATTACATACAGATTAAATATATTACATTACAGATTTTGATAGCAGCCTTTGCTCTTGTTTATGGTAACCCTATACGACTTATAAATGGATATGACAGCTTTGGAAATACTTGTGGTATGAAAAATAATCCAAAGTTTGGTAGTATGGAGTTGTCTGGACAAGACACCAGTGATAAACCGTTTAGTATTAATATGAAAATAATCAATTTTCATATTGAAAAACAAGAAATATTGTAAAGTTTCATGAAATTAATTATTTCAGATACCTGTTCTTTTTGGATATATACAATGTCACCCAGTCTTTAAAAATTTGTGTCAAGAAGTGCCCAGATCGAACTATGACAACAATGAATGATATATGTAAATTTTATGAAGAAACAGGATCTCAACTTTGTCATGATAAACCTGCAAATAATTTCAGTGCTTGTAGTAATGGGAACAGAAAAAACAAAACTGGCTCTTGTCCTGGATTACCAGTGTATAATAGTATGCTAGTTCTTAACCGTTGTATTCCTAAGGCTATAAAAGATGTAGGAGAAACTATAATTGCAAATTTATATGGCCTTATTAATTCTTGGGATATTATTGAGCAAATTTTGGGAGATTTGTATAAAACATGGAGAGAGATTTTATCTTTATCCTTTTTAGCTTTTGGTATGAAATTTACCATAATTATTGCTAGTTCTGCATCTTCTTCACAAATAATCAAATGAAATGTTTTATTTCAGTTTTATCTCTTTTCATGATTGCTATATTTCATTTATTAGCAAGTATTGTGACATGGATTGTGATGATTCTTGTCAGTGTATCAACTATAGGTAATTATTGAAATTGTTTTGTTGAAATTGAAAATTATTGAAATGCAAAAATATAGTTATTAAGATTCTATTTCAATGAATTATTTAATTATATAGCTGGGAGTGCATTATTATGGTGGACATATATAGAAATTAAAAGAACTTTAGATAAAACTAATCCGAATCAGCTTTTAGAGGAATCTGTTAGAAATGAAAGAGCATTTTTAGCTTTTTCTATTATTGCAACAATAATAACTGTAAGTCTAGTTATTAATTAATTTCTTTTATGATTAATTAAAACACTTATAAATTTTTATATGTTTCAGGTCATCTTATTATTACTTTTAAGTATATTGCGCAAACGTATTGGATTCATGACAGCATTATTCAAAGAAAGTGCTAAATGTTTAGCAGAATTACCAGGTTTATTTTTTCAACCTTTGCTAACGTTTACTGCACTGATACTATTTTTTGCATTTTGGATAACTGTAATTCTTTGCCTTGCAACAGCCAGTAAGTATTTTAATTCGTGTAATAGAATTTCAAAATGGAAATAATATTTATATAGTAATACAAAAATTGTAGATTATCCTGGAACAAAATCTGTACAGATGTATAAAAATCACATATTTGATCCTCTAAATTTGAGTTTAATTAGAGAAAAAAGTGCGTATATTGAAGAAAAAAAATTTGATTTTTCTTTTGACTCATTTAAAAGTAAGTAGTAATATACACAAGTTCTTTTAATTTAGCACTTATTATTAGCATTAAAATATTTCAGCTTTCACGCTTGTGGAATATGTAGACCCAACTTGGGTAAAGTATATGTGGTGGGTGTACATCATAGGATTAATATGGACATCTGAATTCATTATTTCTTGTCAAGATATGGTAATATCAGGAGCTGTAGCACACTGGTATTTTAGGTAATACTATAAGGACAATTATTATATATATAAGTAAAGTAAAATATACACACCTGTATGATACATGCATTTATTATTTCAGAGGCAAAAATGCTAGTACATCCCCAGTATGCTCTGCTATGGGAAATTTAGTTAGTTATCACTTAGGTTCTGTAGCTTGTGGCTCATTTTTAATAACACTTTTTAAGTTACCTCGTTTAATCTTGACATATTTGTATGCTAAGTATGTTTCACTAATGCATAAGATTATAATACTATTACAAAAATTTAAAATACAAACATTTTATAGATTCGAGAAAAATAAAGAAACATCTCCATGTGCACAGTGTGGCTTAAAATGTTGCATATGCTGTTTTTATTGTTTAGAAAAATTTATTCGATACATGAACCATAATGCATACACAGTAGTTGCCATCGAAGGGACACATTTTTGCAATGCAGCTAAAATCGTATATATATATATATATATAAAATTTCATCTGTTAAAAATTTATAAAAATAATACAGGAAACGAAATAATTTACATCCTTTTATTTATAGGCATTTACAGCTCTTGTTAATAATGCTTTACAAATAGCAGTAATTAATGGAATAGGAGATTTTATTCTATTTTTGGGTAAATGCTTTGTCACTGCTGCAACTGGAAGTATTGCATTATTATTTATGAAACAAGACCCTAGATTACATTTTTATGCAGCACCAGTTTTCGTTATTTGTATCTTTGCATTCTTTATTGCTCATTGTATTATTTCTCTTTATGAGGTATATTGCACAGATTTTTTATATAAATATAATATACATGCTATTACATATCTTTATCGTTTAATGTTTTATTACAGACTGTAATAGACACTTTGTTTCTTTGCATCTGTGAAGATAAGAATTTAAATGGCGAGAATGGAAAATGGCGTCAATCAGCGTTAGTTCAAATCGAATCTAATACTAGTTCAAATGGCCAACAAGCACATGAATTAGTACCAATGAATACATAAGTATTATACTAAAACACAGACTTTCTGCTTCTCACTTTTATACATGCTTTTATAAGCATGTATAAAATACAATAGCATTTCAATAGCTTACAATAGCATTTAATATTTATAAATTTGAAAGCTTTTCATAACTTTTATATAACATTCAATCATTCATAAAATCAGTATATACATATTTATGTATATAATTGATATATAATGATTATAATAATTATAAATATTATGATATAAATATGTATCTTACACTAAAATTATATATTATATTTAGATAACAGTTTAAATTTAAATTTATCAATATTTTTATGTCTGAAACTACTGCCATATATTTGTACAAAATATGTTTGATTTGTAGAATTTTTAATCAATTTTTAATCAATTTAGCATTAATTAATATCTTTAAAAAGTATTAGTTAAAAATTATGAAAAGTATTTTATTTATAAAAGGAAATGTTATATTTCTAAAATACTAAATTATTATGACATATTTAAAATCAATTTTATAAAATATTAAACAAAGAAAAAATCAACACTCATTTATATTTTACATACGATCTTATAAAATTTATTAGTAAAGGCAGATTTTATAGTACTTAATGTAGGCAAAAAAGATAAATTTTAATTATGCATTTTTACAGTCCATAAATATATATATTTTTGTAAAAGCATCAACGAAATATGTATTTTTTTATTTCAAAAAAAGTACATATTTTCTTTTCTTTTTAGAATTTTTATTAGTATTTATAAATATAACATAAAGATATAATTTTCTATATGAATTAAAGAGATGAGTAGTGCAAAGTACTAAAGAAACGATATTAAAGATTCACAAGTGCTATTATTCAATGAAATGAAAAAAACAGACTTAAAATTCTATGGAATCATAACTTTGAGGGTGAATTATTTTGAATAATGTATAAAACTAAATAAAACTACTCCCAGTATCATTGCAATTTCAATTTACTTTACGGTTACGTTGAATTACTTCATATGATTCCGTAATACATGTGTTGATTCTAATAAATTTCAGATCTTTAATATCTTATCTCCTAGTTTTAAAATATTATTATTATCATATGACATATACTATAAGTAGATAAAATATTTTTTTATGTTTTATATTAGGTTTTTTTTTAAGATTATACTATTATTTTCTTAAGATATTAAATAAAAATGAAGGTCCAGTAATGTATAACTGTAACAATCACTTCGATATTTCAAAATTTTGAATCAATTTGAATTTTTATATTTTTTAATCAATTTTTTAATTAATGGTTTTTTAATTAAGTTAATTAAATTTATTACACTTAAAATTTAATATTAAGTAATGATTTATACGTGAAAACACTCAAACTTCTATATTAAGATATATTGTATAAATTATCCTATAAAGTATGCTTTAATGTAACAAAATCAAGTACAAATATGAGTCAGCTGCAATTTATAATGTTGTAAGAATTTATGAATAATTTTATATAATCAAAAGATACGCGTTACAATAATGAATTTACTTTTATATGAAACCTGTATAATACACTATAATGTATAGTATGTTATTATGTAAAATATTATCTTATTATTAATTGAATCAAATGTTTATTTTTGAGTGAATTGTATTAGGTGCAATAACTTTATTTTTTGAACAATGTTGAGTTATGTTCGTGCTTCATGTTTAGCATTATGTATTTTTATATAAGTAATTTTTAAGAATAAATCACACAATTATGTAATTCTATAAAAAAATATGCACAATATAAAAATTACACAAAATTTGAAGAAATGTAAAATGTTTATACGTGTTTTTTGCATATTTTGTTCATCATGAAACTTTTAACATTTTTAAATACACATAACAACTAATTTTTTTAAGCTTGTCTTTATAAAATATGTACATTACATTGTATGAAAAATAAAAATATATTGTTTATGAAATAATTTATGAAAAGTTTATTGATGTTACATATTTTTGAATGCAATATTATATTACTAATTTTTTTTTTTCTTTTTGGAATTACACTTTACTACTTTCTTTCTTAACTGTTTCTTACTATGTTTTTGAACTTTTTTCTGTTTGTCATCATTATCCTGTACTTGTTTTATTTCTTTTTTTTGTAATTCTAATGCTTTTTCTAATGGATCACCTTTAAATATTTCATCCAAGGGATTCAATGAATATGATTTTTTTGGCTTACTAGCCTCTTGTGCTATTTTCTGTTGTACTTTATTTATATATTTACCAGCAGTATTTTTCTTCAAAGATTGTCGAAACTATAAATTAAAATATTACAATTATTAAATTTGTCATTGAAAAATTATATTAATTAAGTTTATCATAAAAATTTGATTTATACCTTAGCAGGGGAAACATAAGATGGATTATCCCAAAGTATTTCTCCACAAAAACTATCAACAAATATTTTTATTGGATTTAATACAAATCTTGGACCTATTTCAGCTAAACCTCCATCTTCTGTTAAAATCTGAAAATTTCTAAACCATATTCTATTGTCCAATACAGTAAATGTATATATATGATCAAAAAATGGTTGACTCTTAGGATGATGATTAGGAACACCAAAGATTTGTACAAACAATTCTTTCAACAAACTATAATGTGGTTTTGCATCAAAGTTTTCATCAAATGATAGCAATGGTCTGGAACCTTTCAAACAATTTCCAGTCATTTTTAATTCTCCCATAGTATAAACTAGAACATAAAAGTCATTGGTTTATTTGTATATTATAATTTCAGTTATAAATATCTTATAATTAAAAATTATAATATTTACTATTTTCAACAAGAAATTTTGCACATGGTCCTACAGAGACGTTAGAAAACCATAAATATAAATCTCTTTTTCTTCTGCCTTCAAACAATATTGATTTGTTACAGTTTTTCATTTCACACATTTCATTGACTACTTGCAAATTTTTAGTATGTTCCATTTTAGATTCAGAACGATGATGAGGCATGAGAGTTTTTAAATCATCCATAAGATGACGATGTCTATAACTGATTCCTCTAGTAGCAAATACCAATACTCTTTGCCTATTAATCCATTTTACCTATATTACAAAAAGAAAATATGTGGCAGATTTATTACCATAATACGTCTTGCATCCATTTATATTCCAACTTGTGTTAGAATTTAGGCAAACAAAACCAAAAATATTTTTAAACCTTTTTTGGTGGTGGCTCATCTGATACTCTTTTTGCTGGTAAAACTTCAACTTGCGATATATTTTCCTTATTAACATTATCGGTCCGTTTACGTTTTAGTTCTTTTTTTGTCATGATTGATTTAAAAAAATTCACAGAAACAAATCCAAAAATATTTTCCGACGCGAGGTTAACTGCATAGAAACATGTTACACGTGCTTTCTAACATGGAGTGAATAAATCTACCTAGAGTAGTATATTTAACATATATAGTTTGACATTTGTAGTTGTATCTAAATTATAATTATAATAATATAATACTTATAATAACGTAATTAAGTCATAATTATAATAATACTCATAATAATGTAATTAAATTATGTAAAATAATAACAATTTAATTGGTTTTATAATTCATATTTTTGTTATACAAATATAATTAATTATGTATATAATTTATATATATGTATCACATTTTAATATAATAAATATATTTATAGAATAAATAAATCATATATTTTACACAACAATATAAATATGTATGTAACAATTAAAGGATGGTATAAATTTTATTAAAGTTTAAAATAATTTTATTTATTATTATCAATCATTAATATAAAAAAATACATAATCTTAAATATATATATGTACATATGCAGATAGCTAAATTTTTATGAAAAAAAATTAGAAGCGCAACAGATCAATCGATAACATGAATTGGCATACAGTTTTGTTAAGTATACTGATTTTTAAAAGAGGAATTTGTTATAATAAATGTAAGCCGAACATAGGTAAGTGAAAGTTTGGTAATTAAAATAAAATCTGTAAATTATCTGTATATCAATAACAATAAAATAATTTTACGTATATCTAAAAAATGGAAAAATTAAATTAAATGGTAACAAAGCAAATGTACTTCAAGCAATGAAGATATCACTTCGGTGATTAATAAAATACCATTGATTAATTGTTGCTACTTTTATTTAAATAAATCATTCAAAAATTTGTTTTAGCAATTGTTGGAGGTGGCATTGGTGGTGCAGCGACTTCTCACTTTCTCACAGAAATATTTAATAATAACCTTGATATCGATTTATACGAAGCGAAAACTATCGGCGGACGCTTGGCCACGGTAAAAATTGATAATAATGAATTCGAAGCTGGGGGTTCAATCATACATCCTCGAAATAAATATATGCAAGATTTTGTTCAACTGCTTGGTACTTCGTTTTTTATAAATACTTCTAGATTTGTATAAATACAATTTCGCAAATATCTAAACTACGTGTCTCTTGACTTAGGTTTACAGCATAGACCATCTAAAAATCAGAGAACAAGTATTTGGAATGGCAATGAAATTGTATTTGAAGAAAGTAATTGGGAAATATTATCATTAGTCAAATTAATCTATAGATATGGAATTCAACCGTTTAGTCTCAATAGGTATTTCACATAAATTATTGGAGAATTAGATTAGAAATGCATTTTTTTTTTTATATATATATTATTATGATGATAGTTGATTTCTTTAATTTTAAACAGACATGTAATTTCTGTAATAAATGACTTTGAAAAAATATACCATCTACAGAATAATGGAGAAGCTTTTGTGAATATTAGTAATCTGCTACTATCTGTGAATACTGGATTTTCGAAATTGTTAAAGAAATCTATCAAAAATGAGCTTTTAGATCTAGGTTATTCAGAAAAGTTAATTGACGAACTTGTGAAAACAACACTGGTAGTAAATTATGGGCAAGACACAAATATTCATAGTTTTGTTGGCTTTGTATCTTTAGCTGGAGCAGGTTCTAATTTGTGGTCTGTTAAAGGAGGAAATAAAAAGGTTGTTCTTCTATTAATTTCATAGAAAATATTTTCACTTCACAGTCAATAATTGTATTAATATTTTAGGTACCTGAACATTTAATATATAGAAATAAATATGTAAATGTTATATCTTCACAAGTGATGAAAATTGTTTACATACCACACGATGATAGTCCAGATGTATATGAAGTACATTCTTGTGCGCAAAGTATGGAATACTACTAATAACTTATACATATTTGTAATAATTATCTAACAATTTCTATTTCAGATAGTACAGTTATAATGAAGGAAGCATATGATATTGTAATTCTGGCAATTCCACTTTTTAGTAATCAAGAATTTCCTATAATTTTTGAAGGCTTTCCAAACAATGATTTTTATAATTCTGCAGAATACCATGAAACTATAGCTACATTTGTCAAAGCAGATTTAAAATCACACTATTTTGGTTTGGAAGAAGAATTAGATAATATTTTAAGTTGTAATCCTAACAAAACAATAATTAGTTCTTTGGGAAGATTAAACTCTGTAGAAGGTTCAATGAAAAGTAGTAACATTTGGAAAATATTTAGTAATAAACCATTAAAATCCAATATTATAAATGAAATGTTTTTAAATGTAAGACTTACTTTGTAATATTTGCACAAACTGTGATTTATCTAGTGTGTAAGAGAAAATTGATTTATTATGTTCAAGGTTCAGGAAAAAAAACAGATAACTTGGAAGGCATATCCTGAATATATAACAAGAATTCCTGAAGCAAAATTTAAATTGCACGATACACTCTATCATGTTAATGCTATTGAATTGATAGCTAGTGCAATGGAGATGAGTGCAATAGGTGCAAAAAATGTTGCATTATTAGCATATAAGGATTTCTCTGCAAAGTTTTGTTTTGAAAGAATTATACAAAGAAATTTGTCTACCAAAAAATTATCTATTGAATTATAATATAATATCAATACAAAATAGTTGGTATTAGTTAGTTAATTACTATTAATTAGTATTAGTTAGTTAATTACTATTAGTTAGTATTAGTTATTATTAAAAAATTGTAAAAGATAATTTTCATAATAAAACTATTGTACAAAATGTTATATTTCATTAAAAACATGAACATCTTTTAATTATTTAATATTTATTTCATACTTTATATTAAGCATATATATTATGAAAATAAAATAAACAAAGATTTCTATTTCAACTACATGGATTTCGAAGTGTGTTAAATACACGAGTTTAGTATGACCATAATTACATACTGCTTTATAACAATGCAATAACTATAAAATAATTATAATCACTCAAGTATAAAGTTGAATGTATGGATGTCAATATCATAAGTTGATAAAGCTTTTCATACCGCATGTAACAATGAAACAAAAATTTTTGTTGTAAATTTAAAAGTTTGAAAATATAACCTCTTTAATCTTTGGAAGAAACATACGAATGTCAACATCATACGACTCTGACGTATGAAAAATGTGATCTCACCGGCAAAGTTGTATGTAATGTTGTAAACATTTCATTTGAGAAGAAACTGTATGTAATGGAAAATCATTCCGTTCGTATAAATTACGCGTTAACACCTCGTGACACAGAACAACCATTAATACATGACAGTGAAACTAATTCATATGAAGAAAATATTAAGAAACACGAGGAAACGACCGTAACAAATGAAGCTATGGGTAGTTCTTTCTATCCGAAAGCTATGTTATTTCTAGTATTATGGTATCTTATTAGCGGATGTACTTTATTTTTAAATAAATACATATTATCATATATGGAGGGAAATCCTACAATTTTGGGTAAATTAATATAAACCTTATCTATTTTACAAATATAAAATTAATAGTTTCTATCTTTAATGTTGAGCATTAATTTCTTCAACTAGGTGCTTGTCAAATGTTAATGACTACAATTTGTGGATTTATTCAAATGTATTTTCCATGTGGAATGTACAAAGCACGTCCCAGATTAATGAGACCAGCAGGATTTTATAAACATATGATATTGGTTGGATGTACAAGGTTTACAACTGTAGTATTAGGATTAGTATCACTTAATTATGTAGCAGTCAGTTTCACAGAAACTATTAAAAGTAGCGCACCACTTTTTACCGTCCTTATTAGCAGATATTTATTAGGTAAAAATCATTGTGTAATTATATGTATTATATGCTTTGTTATATATAACTATTATGTGACAATTTATATATTATTTATAGGGGAACACACAGGGTTATATGTAAATTTATCTTTAATTCCTTTAATGGGTGGTTTAGCCCTATGTTCAATAAATGAAATTAGTTTTGACCTTAGGGGATTTATTGCTGCTATGGCTACAAATGTAACAGAATGTTTACAAAATGTTTATTCCAAAATATTAATCAGTGGTGATAATTTTAGGTATACGTAAGTACTGTATATATATCAAAACTGTTATTTACACTTTATGTATTAAATACAGTTAAGTTTCTTACATTTATTAATAACATAAAATTACAGGCCTGCGGAACTGCAATTCTATACTAGTTTAGCATCAATTGTGGTACAAATACCAGTATTGATTTTATTTGTAGATTTACCAACTCTTGAGCATTCATTGAGTTTTAAACTATTCACAGCATTCCTACTTAATGGAGTGTTCTTCCATTTTCAAAGTATTACAGCATATGTACTCATGAATTATATTAGTCCTGTGACACATAGGTGTGTATTTTATGCTATTTTAAACTAAAATAGTTATAACGTAGCTTGAGTTTTGATTACTAATAATATTTTGTATCATTGCAGTGTTGTTAATACAGCAAAAAGAGCATCTTTAATCTGGCTCTCTGTTTTACTATTTAATAATCCAGTAACTGGTTTATCAGCTATGGGAACATCTTTAGTAATAATAGGAGTATTGTTGTATAATCGAGCACAAGAGTATGATAAACTAAACAAAGCTAAATTACGATACAACTCTAAAGTTAATTTACAGTAATTACAATATTATTTATTAAAATTTTATATTTAATAAAAATAGGCGTTTGCATTAATGTAATGAATAATGAACAAATTTAGTATTAATTTTTATAACAGTATTTTATTCATTACAATGATAAATTATTTATAATTTAAATCTTTTTTATAAAGAAAAGTGTATTTTGCACTTTAAGTATATTTTATAATAAAACAGTCTATGACTGTATATATACAATAATTCAAATTTACATAATCATAAAAATTTTATTGTACATTGAGTACAATATAAAATAAGAATAATTTATTTTTTGGAGGATATGTATGTAAAGTTGATTCAATACAGATTCAAAAAATTTGTAGAAAAATATTAAGAATTATAAGTTCTTTAATAAAGATATTCTACTTTATTTTAATTCATAAAACATATTAAATATTTGAATATTTATTTTTCTTTGATCACTATTATGTGTGTATAATTATTTGACGTATGATGTATACAAATATTAATATATAATTATTTAAAATCTTATTATACAACGTTCAATTTTTTCATACAAAAATTAAATGGTAGATGCGGCACTATTAAATTAAGTGATGTATTTATATTAATGTAGTGTGGAATGTTAAATAAATAAATCTTTTTTAAAAAATATGTATATCATGATCTTCTATTAGAACAAATTTGATAGTTATTATTATATTAATACATTGTTTGCTATAATGTGCAATATTAGTACCAGGATTGTTGGTATATATTTAAATTAAATAAAAAATTATTTAGAAAACTTCTAATAGTAAAATAATTCACATATTATATACATTATAAAGTGCTTAAACAATTTTACTTTTTAGAAAAATATGTTTATATTTTATGCCATATATTGTATAAAAACTTGTCGGACATCAATTAGTATGTTCATTGAGACTTTAGTTTTAGACTTTAGTTTTAGAGACTAGCTTTAAGAGCTTGATCGAGATCAGCTAAAAGATCTTCCTTTGTTTCAAGACCAACAGATAAACGAATTAATTGATCATTAATACCTAATTTTTTTCTATCTTCTTCAGGAACTGATGCATGAGTCATCACAGATCTGTACAAAAAATTAGAATAATAAAAATAATAAAAAGAGAAAACTTATTGTTAGACAAGAAAAATCTTAATGACAAACTACTATTTACTTACGGCAATTCAGCAAGAGATTCATAACCACCAAGTGATTCTGCTAATGTAAATATTTTTAAGGCCTTTAAAAATTTGTTAGAATCGCCCTTTAGATAAAACGAAACCATTCCACTATGACCAGATGCTTGTTTAAGAGCAATTTCATGCTGTGGATGTGAAGGAAGGTCTACAAAAGATATCAGTTATAGATATTATTTAACTGTAGAGAATATTATTCTGTAAATTTTTATAAAACTACATAAAGTGCAGTATAAAAGATATAAATTCGATATTTTATAAAGATACATACATGGATGAAATACTTTATCTACACAAGAATGTGATTCTAAAAATCGTGCAACTGCTAATCCGTTTTCCATATGCTGTTGCATTCTAATTTTCAGAGTTTTTATACTACGATTAACCAAAAAACAATCTATTGGCGATGGAGTAATACCCATAGCTAAAATAATTCAAAATTTGAGGTTACTTTTATATATGTGAATAAAATTAAAATTAATATTAAGGAAAAATTATAATATGTTATTCAAAAATACCATTTTGAAAAAATGCAAGCCTTTCCCGGAGATCATTTCTATTTGTAATTATTGCACCCATAATAACATCCGAATGTCCATTTATATATTTTGTTACAGAATAAAGTACAATATCTGCTCCTAAATTTAATGGTTTCTGTAAAATTAAGTATTTATTAAGTATTTAATATTGTTAAAATGATAAATAAAAAGTATTAGTCACCTGGAAGTAACTTGTTAGAAAAGTATTGTCTACCACTACAATAATTTCAGGATTTTTTTCCTTCACTGCTTGAACAACACCCTGAATATCAATTACTTTCAATAAAGGATTAGTTGGTGTCTCTAGCCAAACCATCTAAAAAATATAAATGTATTTTTCAAAATTTATGTTTGTTAATGTGATTAAAGATTTTTCCACATTTCACCTTTGTATTTGATTTTATATTAGATGTAACATTACTAATATCCAACATATCCACAAACGTTATTGTATTACTTTGTCTGCATAAACATTTTTGAAAAAAACGATTAGTTCCACCATAAATATCATCTCCAGATATAATATGATCTCCTGCATTTAATAATGAAGTTACTACTGTTGTAGCACCTAATCCAGAAGCGAAAGTTAACGCATATTTTCCATTTTCCAGAGAAGCTAAACAAGTTTCTAAAATATTTCTTGTGGGATTGCCACTTCTTCCATAATCATAACCCTAGAACAATAACAATGATTCAAATAATAAGTATATAAAATTTAAATTTCTATAATTTTAATTAATTTAATTTAGTAATATGACACTAATTTAAAAATATGTAACTTTTTCATTAAAGTAATCAACATTTTCATTGTGTAAGAGTACAACGTCTTTAGTTTTGAAGTAAAAGCAATTTACTCTAGTTACTCCAGGTCCATCCTGACGGTAAGTAGTGGATGTTACAATAGGAGGTACTACTTCCCAATGACTCCATTGTAATGGATCTTGGCCAGCGTGAATAGCTTTTGTGGCAAAACCCTCTTCAACTGGCATCCTGTTACAAATATTGTAACCATTTGGCACATTGTACATAAATTATATAAGCTCAACTTGAATTACATTTTTTTCTATTTTCAATAGAGTGAACCAAAGCACAGAACCAAAATAACAAAAGATCAAAATTATAATTTTTCGATTTATAAATTGCCATTGGCGAGCAAAATAATTTATAATAAAAATATATTCATACTTTACCACATTATACTTCCGTTACTATTTACAAGTAAATAATAGATATAGACAACACGTGGAAACTTCTGCTAACGTCCAGTGCAAAATTTAAATTCTATATATTCTCAACTACCTAAATATTGAATCAATGTACAATATTTATCAGTGAATTACCACCAGTCCGGTGTTCTATGGGTAAATATGATTGTAATATCATGGTAGCTTCAAATTCTTGCAGATTTCGAACACGTCAGCAGCTCACGATACTTATCGAATTATATCGTGTTGATGTCATATCGCGATATCCAACTCGAATATTATAAAATAAAAACCATCGAATTTATCAAAGAAATGATAGCAGTTGTAAATTTTTCTCACGGTCAAGTTGATATAATCTTGGAAATTGTACAATTATGAAATAATGTTTTCAATTATCTAAATTTATCTTTCGTAGATATGGCACTTATCTGGATACGGATACAGTTTAAACTGTATCTAATCGTCAATAGCGTTTTATCTAACGCTGTTATTAATTTAACATTCGAAAGAAAAATGAAAGAATCATAATGTTGTCTTTTGTAATAATACAAATTTCCGAAAAAAAGAAAAGAAAAAAAATGAAGTTTCGTTCAACAAAAAATTATCACACGCACGATACAATCTTATCGCGTGAAGTTTTTATATGTAACATGAGTTAAAGCATGGAAAATATCGAAGTTTAGCGGACGACAGGCATTTGTAACTTTGAAAAATAACATTGGTCGATTCTTGCAAGCGGCAAATGCGTCGACCAATGCGATGCATACCCACCATAATTAAATCGATATTTACTCGATTATTCGAGGAACTATCAACTCTTCCTAAGTGAAGTCTCTTCGTCTGGCGAAATATTTTGGTCGATATACTAAGTACTCCCTTCGGAAAACGCGAGTTCTCCGAGATGATAAAAGAAAAGGGAGTCGTTTCATTACTATTATTATTTTTTACAAATTTTGTACATGGTGATATGTCCTGCAGTCTCGTAAACCGAGAAGATCCTTGCATTAACTTATGCGAAAAAACACCGTTGTCTTTTACAAATGTACGTGTCCTCTCAATTTGCAGACATTTGTAAATGATGTATTAACGATGAACTAATGTACTAACGATGTTCACTGATTCTAGAGTAAATACGTTAAATCGTGTTGTCAACGAGGATGTAGATTCTTCAATTTAGTGGATTTACATTATGGGTTGGAACCAAATCGTTTGAATGGCACTAGAGATGCTTGCGAAGCTTGTACGTACACTATATATAATAATTGTAACAACATTATATATTGTTGTTACAATTATATAATAATTGTAACAACATCTAAGTAAAAAGACAATCTAAATTTAATTGTAGAATGAAACTTTAGGCAATTATTTCATTTTGTATATAAGATTGTTTTAAATGCCAATTAAAAGTATTTTTTTTATAATTCAAAATATTGCTAAAAAGCTTACTCAGGAGCTGCAACTAGAAAACATTCAAATAGAATGTTATTTTATTCTGTTGTAGCATGTACAGAAGCATATACAGCTCCCCAAGATCGCTACGCATGTAGCACTGGTTGTGATTTTATGGCCAAGCAGCGTGTTTCAGATTTATTGTCACTCTTCTCTGTTGCTGTTTATATAGGAGAGGGTGTAGATTCTAACTTACTTGTAATGTCACCTGATATACCTGAAAATGATATTTTGAGTGATCCAGGCTTACGAAAGGAACTTCTCCCAGGATGGTGGGATTTTAATGGATTTAAATTACCACAAACATATATTAAGACTGTTCCTTTAGATACTGGGGTAAGTTTTCAACTGTTTCATTAAATAAAAATTTAATCAATACAATTTTAAATGTATATCTATGAAACAAATGTTAATATTTTTTATTCTTTAGAAATACTTTATTTTAATTGTAGATATTTATCTTCTGTAGAAATTTTATTTTACATAAAATACATTTGCTTGTTCTAAGTTATTTAAATTTGATTGATTATGATATGATAGACAGTGGATTATGGTGTACCATCAGACTACTCTGGAGAAAATGACCAATCAACTTCAGTACCTGAATCTGATCAGCTTCAGTGCACTTCAAAACAAATTGAACTGCCAAACTGGTTGTTAATTTCTGCTACTATAGTAGGAATAGTGTCTGCATTTTGTATGTGTCTTTTTTGTTCAGATGAACCTACTGATTCTTATAAAAAAATACGCATTGAACATTTTGGAAAAAAACATATTGAACGTATTGAGAAAAAACATATTGAAAAGTCTGATTCAACAGTTGCTTTATATGTACCAGAAGTATCATTTCATAAACAACCCCTTCCAAAATAGTGTAGATCCAGCAGACATTAACATGAAAGTTTAGCTAGATGTTTTAGCTTTATAATTTTTTCTATAATTTTGAAAACTATTTAAATTTCAGTATGATAATGCAGTTTTGAATAAACTGTTTATATTGTGTATAATAGATTTTTGTGAATACAATTATTAAAAACACTGCACTCAATTTTCGATAAAATTATTCATAATTGAAATATAAGCTTTTAAGAATATATGTGTATAAAAATAAGATTTTAAAACGTTGATTGAGGTTTTGAAACATATAAAGATTAAAATCAAAATAAATGATAAAATAAGTAACAAAATATTTTGTGGGAAAAATTTATGGTTGAATATATATGGTGATACATGATAAAGTTATTTTGTACAGAATAATATTGTTTTTTATAATAGAAAATAACAGCTCTTATTCTTCTTCTTTTTCCAATAGATAAAGTTATTGAAATCAGTACTGAAATAAAACTTGGAAAATGGATATGCACATGTATAAGACTGCAAATTATGTACTTTGTTAGTGATTGAGCAAGGATAAGATTTTGTATTTATATCAATATATTATTTTATTACATATAATGTATAAACATAAAAAAACTATGTACAATTATTGTAAGTTAATTGTATTTGGAAAGTTTTGTTTTATTATTTTTATATTGGTTAAACATTCTAATGATGATAAATTTTATTTTATATTTAGAAAATATAAGTAGTTAGCTTGTTTTAAAATATTTCTATATTTTATATATGCATACGTTTTTCTGTATTTTTTATATCTAATGTTACGATACAGTGAAAAGTGAAATTTAAAAATTATAAGGTTTGGAGTAAGAAACTATGTATTTGTAAGTTTTATGTTGCATAAGAAAATGTAAAATATTATGATTATAAAAGTAAGTACAATATTATGTACGATTATTCTTACACAAAGAAAGTCTTAGATATTAATTATATTATTCCTATATTGCGTCGAATCATATAATAAGTACATAACTTATGTCACTGCAATTTTTGAAATATAATTTAAGATTTTTCCACGATATATTTTAATTGCATTATGCAAAAATGTATAAATTTCGTATTTTTTCTCAAGAAACAGATTAATGTATGATTATCTAACCAACGTAAGACATTACTTATAAATAAGAAAATGTTACAATGTCCTTACCTTTAGAGTAGATAAAGTAAATATACAACGTTTCTCAATTTAATGTAATTTAATGTAATTTAAAGTAAAAGGTCAATAAGATTATACAGTTACTAGAATATTTATTTCAAAAAGCAATATTATTTTCATATTATTGTAACATTAAAATTATATACTTTAAATTAAATATTTTAGTACAAATGTTACAAACGTGATGTTAAGATGATATACTAATGTTATAAATTTCTTTAAAAAAAAATAGGTGAATAAATTCCACCTGTCCTGTATCATTATAAGAATTGATTTCAAATAGAATTTTGTTTTATAAAAATGAACTAAAATCTTTGAGAAATTATCAGAGATTAATAAATGTGTAATTACAAAAGTTGTAATCAAAGATTTATCGTTTCTTTTAATTGTATAAAATATAATATCTTTTAAGTATTAACATAATTAATGTATAAGAAAGTATATTTCAAACCAAAGTATCATGTTCCTTACATAGAATATTATTAATTTACTGTATTAGGAATATTTATTATCTAACTATACATTGTAAAAAATAAAGAAGAAGTGATGTGAAGGTATGCAAATAGTACTTGTTATTATACTTCATGCTTGAACTATTTTATTCAAACTGAACAATTTTTAGTATTTTTATCATGAGACACAAATTTAACTTTAACACGTAACAAATAATAAGATTAGCACCTTTTAAAAATATTGATTACAATTATAGAATATTGAAAGAAGTTCATTTTACTGTAATAAAGAAAATTTACATTAATATTAAGTCATTCAAACTATTTAATTCAAAAGTATTTGTACAAAGAAAACAACAGCTTTTAATTTTTCTTATTATTCTGTACGTTATTTTTCGGCATTTTCAAATTTTTTACGATAAAGAAATATTTTTTTAATTCAAGATAACTGCAATATGTACAATATAAAAAAGTATCCTGAATTAAAAAAATATTCAATTCTTAAATATAAAAGAAATCAAACTGTACAGTGTAATTATTATTTAAATATTATACTAAACTTAAGTATTTAAGGCATTTACAGCCAATAAAGTTTCGGGTCATCTCTTCGTACTTGTAATTTTAGGACATGTCTATATATTTTTAATGCAGGCCCTAGAAGTAAATCAAGTCCACTTAACACATCAGATCTTTTCATCAATAACAAAGAATGGCCGTCAATATCCTGAAATATATATCAAAATATAAAATATTTGTTAAGAGGTATCAGATAATATAAAGATTTTTTGGAATAAAAAAAAAAAAAAAAAATACCTGTTGTCTAAATACTTCTGCTTCTTTTGGAAAGAGTCTTGCGAAATATTGATACACTTGCTCAGATGTCCAATCTGAAGCATCAGGTATATTTGGATCAATTCCATCTCTTGGGCTATCATCTTCCATTTGATCAGAAGATCCTCTGGTAGGAGAAACTTGAGGACTTAGAACCGGGGGTAACACAGGAGGATTTGACGGTGTATCGGGCCTACTGGTAGCCAGATTAATATTTTGGTTTAAGTTTGTTTTATACTGTTTTTGAACACAATCATTGCACTGCCACTTTGAATTTGATTTAGGAATTATTATACGTGGTGTGTGGCAATAATAATGATAAGCTTCGTCACAAGTAAAACATGTTGCAAGTGGTCCCTGAAATGAAACCATACAACAATGAGGAAAAAGATAAAAAAAAATCATGTCTTTCACGAATCACTTACAGCATCTGAGGTTTCGCAACATATCGTACAACTTTTGCAACGTTCGCATTGCCAATTGCTGCCAGCTTTTTGAATCATTTCTTCTGGGCTATAAATACAACTTGGATGTGCTATAAATAAGTGAAAATTTATTACATCTTTGATCTAAAACGTTCATCACATTTTATCACAAATATGGCAATACCTCGTACGGTACAGTCACGACAAGCAACTAGATTTTCTTGCTTTTCTTTGGCACAGAGACTACATTGCCTGCAAGGTCCGTCTTTGACAGTCGGTTTAGAAGAATCTTGAGATTCTTGAGACACAGAAGATTTATTTTGCGAGCCTGGTTGCCTTCCACGTTTTCTTTTCACAAGGTTGTTGTCAGAAGGATCAAACACTTTTTTCGCTCTCTATAAAATGTAATTATTTTTCAAGCATACCCACATAGGATCAAAAGTCTCGTCTTAACAATCGTAAAAAAAAAGAAGAAAAAAAGAAATAAAATACATACCTTTCTGCGAGCGCTGCGAAAACCGCCAATGTTAGTGTTGGATGGTGTAGGCGAAGGATTAGTGGAACTTCTTCCCGCATCCTCGTCCTCTCGTTCCTCGCTAAGATGTCCGGTCTCCTCTCTCTTATCCTTTTGCGAACTTATTTCTTCTTTATTATCTTTATTCCGATAGTCCTCGAATTTAATCTCTATGTCCATAGGATCGTCCGTCCGAACGAGTAGGCGTTGTTTACGCTCGGCTTTCGACGACCTTTTAAGGTTATGAGTCTGGCCATCCGTATTTTTCGATTCTTCTTTCACGTCCTCGACGGATGTCTGCGATGGCTCCTGCGGTTCCTGCTCCTTCACGGGATCGTGTTCCACCGGTGACTCGGTGCTCTCGTTTCTCCCGACGATTATCTCGAAGCATTCTTCCTTTTTAATCTGCGGATCGGATTTGGGGCTTGCCTGACGCGACGATCTCGGCGTGTTTGACCTCGAGTCCGTGATTGTCAGGTTCTCCGTCTCATCGAAGTCGTACAACGCACCGGTGGTCGACGAAACAGTCTGCAGCTCCTTCCGCCGCGCGTTCCCATTCTCGATGGTAAAAGATTCACGATGTATCGGCTCGGCGGTGGTTGTCATGTCAGACGTCGCCACCAGCGAGTAATTACCGTTTGAGAGACGCGTCAAATTACCACTGGCCACCTCTTTCCCGAGAAAATCTTCTACCATGCGTCTTGAGGTAGGATTTGACATACCATCGAGCAACTGCTCGATCAGCCTATACGCTGGTACACCCTGATCAAGGTAATCCGGCTCCTCGACGACAAGCTCGGCAACGGCGCCGGCCACCATCCCGGAGTTTAGCTTTTCCTTCACAAAACCCTCCGGCCGATTCTTGTACAGCTGCAGTCGTGACCATTTCGAGGCATTTCGGTAACTGGTGTTCCCCTTATAATCTACTTGAATCACTTTTTCGGTTTCGATCAACCGATGAAGATCGGCTATGGTGTCCCGTGCGTCCACCGAGAACTTCCTCAGCAAGTAATTGCAGATACGGTCGGCGTCCGGTCGCGCCTTTCGCCGACGCAGTTGATCTATCGCCTCCAGGATCTGCTCCTCGTGGAGTATCTGCGTCTCGACTCGGTGCTGCTGCATTATTACGCGTCGATGAGACTTTCTCTACCACGGTAGTGTGTCCGACAGTTTTTGTTCGTGCGTGGACAGTGGGAAAGAACGCGGGACTGGTGCGAGCTCGTTTGGCGGCGGTCTGTGCACGTTTTTACAGTGCCTGACGCATTCGCGCGTAATGTCATAACGGCCGGCAAAAATTCTTGTGCGTCGCGCTATACGTGCGTGGTTCACGTCGTCCCCGCTTCTACTACTTCACCACTCCAGCTGCCTTCCACGATCGAATATCGTCGTCCGCCTGCCTTTCTTTCCTCTTAGAGTCGCAATCCGCGAGATATCTTATTACACGGTATCTCGATGTATCAATGCATAAACATCGACGTTGATTCTTGATCACCGTTGGAAACAACAATGGGCAGATAAAGCGTCGATCATTCTCGCTTCGAGCGTTGAGCGCGATCGTTTTTCATCAGCACGTATAAACAAGTCGGTGAGCGACACACCGCATGATAAAAACGTGTCCCAATAGGTTTTTTCTCTGTGCGCTCGGATTGTCTGATCTCTCTTTCCTTTCTTTCTTTCTTTTTTTAAATTGCACAATGAGTCAGGACGAGAAGAACAACGCAACGTGTCAAATGGGATATTATCGATTGCACGGATCGACAAAGTCAATACAGCGTGCGAAATCTATGGCGCATTCGGGAACCGCGCGAAACACATCCGCCGCAGAGTCCGTTTCGTTGTCAATCAGCCCTGAGCGGTTGCGATTGGACACGCAGCTTACCGAGATGTGATCACACTTTTGTTTCGCTCTCGTCCGCTACCGGGAGAGAATTTCGAATCGCGTACCGCAGCTGCGCCGATCTATCGTTGGACTGAAGCCGAGAGAGGAGAGGAGGTGAACGCGACGACGGAGAGGCGATCCGGCGAAGTCAGGTCGTCCGCCGCTGTCGGATCGAACATCGAACTGCAGCGCGACGCATTTCACACCCTTTGCACGCGACTTTGCGACGTCGTCGGTTGTACCTACCGTGTCCGTGCGACACGTAACTTTCTTCCGATCCTCTTACTCTCGATCGTTTCTCGCCCAAATTTGAAATTTCGAACGATCAAGTCTATCAAAGAAAAGAGTAGAAGCGGTCCTCCTCGGCACTGGGCCCCCGAGAATTGCTTGCGCTTGCTTCTCTCTTTTGTTTCGCTCGTGAAAATCCACCGACCGATCCGTTTTCACGCGTGAATAACCCTTTTCGTCGCAAGAATGATCGCGCCACTTGGTGCTACGTGCCAAGTGACCGTCGAACACCACGTCTTTACCACGCGCCAATCGTCTAACAAAGCGGGATACCTCTTTCTTCTATCACTAGTATCTCTCTCTCTTTCTCTCTTTCTCACCGTGTCCGACAACTTTTTCGCAGTGTCGTTTCGGATCTCTAGCTCCGTTTAAGCGCGCTTCGCGACAGGCCACTTCGACGCACGCGATCAAACGGCGCACCGAGAGACTTCACAAGTCTGCACGGTCCTTTGCGCGAACATGCATGTGCACGAAAGTTGATTCGCACTTGTATGTGTTACGTGTTACGCGTACGTGCGTGTACGTACCACGCGGGATATATCGTCGCCGGTTGCGTTTTCCCTCTTTCCTCCCAACAGTTGCGATACTGTATCCTCGTGCGCGTTGACACTGTGCACGAGTCGCATGAGTTGAATCTTCGCCTCTTTGCGAAGTGTCGTCTCGTCGTCTCGATCGTCGTCGCGCGACGACGACAACACACACGACGACGATTCTAAGAATATCGATAAGCTCGGATGATTGTCCGTATCGCGCACACGGGCGAAACCTGCGGAACGCGGGTTCTTTCACTGGGGGGCGCGCGTCAGCTAACTTCTCTCCGATTGCCGATTTCACCGGCGAGAGATCATTCAGCGAATCGCACGCGTACGTTCGAACGAGAAAGCGAATCAACGTGCTCGTTAAAAGAAAAAGAAAAAAGAAAAACTCCGCTCACACGTCACCGAGAGCCCGCGGAGTTTCGTTTTCATCGTCGTTCTCTCAACGTCGTCTTGTCGACTGATAGTTCCGCGTCGAAATCATCGCGTTTCTCTTCCCGGAACAAAGTTACGTTTGGGCCGCAACGTTGCGAGACGCGCTCTTTTTCCCAGAGGCGGCCTCTTGTGCGCGCCGCGTTACTCTACCTCCGCTTGTTCGCTCGCCACCGAACACCCGAAAAGATCGAACACCGAGAAACTGTGACGCACTTCACCTTGCTTTGCCACTGTCACATCCGACGATTCACTGTCGAGACAATCGTTTTGCATTGCCGGTCAAGCTTGATCACCGAAACACGGCGGCTGCTGCGCTACGCTGATTGCTACTGCTGCCCGACGATATCACTCCGGCGAGAGGAGCGAGGAGCGCGATGCCGGGTGCGGCTGCACGCGAGTGTGGACGGACCGCCGCTGGAGTACGGAACACGCGGAGCGCACTTTTTGCGGGGACGGGTTCGTACAGGTGCGGCGTTGCCTTTGTCAGTACCCTGCGGAAGCCGGCTTCTGCGCATCGCTTTCCCTAAATGTTCTTTGTTCTTGCTTTCCCTAAATGTTCTTTGTTCTCGCTTTCCCTAAATGTTCTTTGTTCTCGCTTTTCCTAAATGTTCTTTGTTCTCACTTTTTCTTCTTTTGTTCCTTTCTTGCTCGTCATTGTCACGTAGTCGTCGACCGTGTTCAAATCGATCGCTTTTTCATCGAACCAACAATTGATTAATTGACTGATTGATCAATGAAGCACATTCTCCCAACAAGTATACCGATAGATCTTAAGTAGAAAAGAAAAAAAAAAAAGAGAGAAAAGAATTTAGAAATTTTATTCTTAACAGGTTAAATGCGGCATCAGTGGTCAACGTTGGACTTCCGTTTAGATGGCGTGGGTCCCCGATTGCAATTAACCTATCGTAGTCCAATTTCAAATTTGTTTACTTGGTTTTTACATCCGAACGGAAAACATGACGAACGGTTCGACGAGATTCAATTTTGACGTTCTTTTAAGATATTTCACTGAATGTTCTCGTTACAATGTCGTATCTACGCGAGATTCGATTGTAATTTGTTCTGTTTGCGTCTACTTGTCTCTACTTACCTTCGGTAAATTTCAAATTCAGGGAAAAGTACGTGTTAGGATAGAATTTTTTTTCCACGACGCATGATACGTTACTGCGTCTGTGATTTTAGAAACGACCGTGACGTATCGGCCGTTCCCGAGCGCTGCTGTCCTCGTTCCCGGCCGAGTAGCTCCCTTTTGAGCCTGTTTTCAGATCGACGGATCTGACGCAACAGATCGCAAGTGAATTTTAAGGTACAGTGAGTCACGACCAACATCGTGCATCGCGAACGAAAATTTCAACGTTTTGCGTTGTCAAAGAATGATAGGGATGACGTGAAAAAAAATGATGAACGTACATTGTAAATGTGTCTGTATTTTTTATATAGTGATATAAAAAAATAAAATAAATATTCCTAGGTACAGAAAAAATAAAATTACTGCAACCCAGGCTGAGAAACTACTTGCAGCTAGAATTGTACGATAACAGTATCCCCTTCGGGGAATTCCCCAAATCGAAGAATTTCAAATAATAAAAATGAAGGAGACAAGCAAGAAATTGTCTCAAGAAATGTCTTTTGAAAGTTTTCAAAAGCAAAAGCTTTCATTTCGCGAAATCACGGAAATTATAAACAGAGTATTGATACTGTCCAATATATTGTTAAACTATCAAGAAGAAAATAGAGTATTAAATAAAGTTCCAAATAAAAAACCCAACTCATGATGAAAGATGAATAGTAAGAAAAATAAAAGAAAAGACTGGTGTTTCTAAATTCATAGTCTGTGGTGGAAAAGAGAAAAGTCTAAATATAAATATTTAATATGCAAAAGAAAGTACGATGTAATGTTAGATACATTCTTTTTTTTCATATTTTTATATAGCAAAATATGAATTACAACTTCTTATATTGAAATGACAAGTAGCAAATAGGGAAAGAAACAAAGGAAAATAATAATTACTACATGTTGCAAATATTTTATTGTAAAACACAGATGTGAAAAAATGTAAACGTAAAAAAAATATACACACGCTGTAGCAAATTCTACGCATGCTTAACTGTTATTAATTATAAAAGAATTTTATAAATTAAACACAACTGTTTTCTTTATCCATCGCATTTGTATTACTGTTATGCCGCTGAAGTTTTGAAATCTGTTAAAAAAATGTTATGAATTAATTATTACTTTCAAATAACGATTTGTTATTAAGATACAATTTCGGACATACCAGATTAATCGGTTTTACTTTATGGGTAAGTTTGTTATTATCCCTTAATGGACTTCGTTGGATATTTTCATTTTTCTTTAAGGAAACTGGCGAATATCTTTGCGAATTTGATTTTTTATATACTGAACGTCGTGGGGATTCGTGTACACGCTCACAGTGATTAACTTCAAATGAGGAATGTAATCGCTTGCTTATAGGAGGTGTTTGCGCTTTTGGAATACCAGATTCTGTACGTCGATGTTTGGGTGTTGTTTTCTTTGGCGATGGTAATTTATTACTCCTAAAAAATAAATTATCTTTTGTAAATATGGTTCTATATTTTTCTAAACATGATGAGAGTTATTTGAACTTACCTTCGTGGACTATCGTCAACTGTATTGTTATTATCAACATTTACGCGTGTAGTTACTGGCGAAATATCGCAAAAAAAGTTTCGTTTCTTCGGGCTGTTAATTAGTTGCGATTGTATTTTTCGCGTTTTAGAATTTGGTGCATCTGGAGTTGACGAAGCTACTGGTTTTGAGGATCCTGATTTTTTAACTGGGAATTCATTGGTTATCGAATTAGGTGTACTGCTAATTATTTCATGAGACTCGGGTGATATTATACCTCCAACAGACGAAGTTATTTTTTTGTTAACAGCATCTGTAGAAAATGTAAATAAAATGTTAGTGCAATAAGGATAAATGTAAATATAATTTTTTTTTTATTAATTATACCTCTTTTCTGCATATTTCTTATAGGAATAATAGCTTTCATTGGCCCTTTTTTATTTGTGATATTAGTGTCAATTTTTTTTTTCAATTTAGTTTTAACTGTACTTATCATTGAAATTTTTTCTTTCTGCGAATCTAAAGTTGTAGTCGTTTTAGTTTCTGTATCTGAAAAAGATATATATCAATTATTCTTCATTATTATTATTATTTATTAATATTATAAAAACAATTTATTAATATTATAAAAACAATTTATTACCTTTTCGTAATTGATTTTTATTGTTATTTATCACTTTTTTATTTAATGATGGATTAATAAAATTAGGATCACTAGAATATCGTTTTTCCAATTGAGGTATATCTTTGTTGATAGATGAACTTGATTTAGTTGACGGTGCTTGAGATACAGATATGCTTCTCCTAATAAAATTTTTACCAATTGCTTGTTTCTAAAATAGACATTATTAATTCTATCATAATAAATTTATCTGAATTTTATAAATTTCTTTTTTAATATTATTCTTACCTTTGAGTCTAAATTTAAACTTAATCTATTAGCTGATTTTGATAAAAATGATGACTTTATTTCCTTTTCAGATTTCAATTTTGATTTTTTTGAAGTTCGTTGAATTTTTACATCTTCACATTTTGTTTCTATGTTTTCATCAACATTACAATTATAAGCAACATTCAATACTGCTCCTAAATTTTTAAGTATATCCAAAGTTGGATGTTCTTTAGTCTGTAATAATTTTCCTATATTTGCAAGTAAATCAATTACCACCTTTTCTTCAGATGTCTTTTGATCATTAAATTCATTTTCATTTTTTTCTTTGTTTATGTTTCTAATATTCATTTGGTCTCCTGAAGTTTCACATTTTAATTTATTATTTACGCTATTTAAATACTTTTGATTATCAATACATTTATTCGTATTTACATCATTTAAATTTATGCTTTCGAAGAATACTGATTCCTTGATACTTTCCGTTGAATCATTAGTCAAATTATTTTCTTTACTATATTCTGTATTATCTTCTATCACGTTTTTGATCACTTCTAAACTATTATTTGATTTTTGTGGACTCTTTGATAAATTATTAGTTGCATTAAAATAAGTAGTTAATAATTCGGTATTGCTTTCACAATTAATACCTAAAACTTTTTCCAAATTTTTCAATAGTTTATTTGCTTCTACATTCTTTTCTGTTTCAATTAATTTTTTAAGATCTAACAGAAGTGTTATAGCTGTAGGACGTTTTTCTACTGATATTGGTTCGACGAGTTCCATTTCTAAATCTTTCACATTTTCTTTTATTTTATTACTACATTCATCTATTTTATTTTCATATGAATCATTATTTTCATTTTTTGTAATTTTTATATTTTTCAACTTTGAATCATTTTTCTCAGGAGATACTGGTAATTCAATTAAATTTACAGAAGTTTCATCATCAAATGCTGGTAATAACTCTGATGTCCATGAAAGATTATTTGTAATGAGATCCTCAATGCTTGCTAGATAATGAAATGAAAATTACCAATTAAAATATAGAATATCAAGTTATTTATTTTATAATTAATTTTTATTAAGTATTTTTCATATTAAGATTTTATAGACGAGTTAAATTTTAAAAGAAAGAAAGTTGAATATAATATGAACTTACAGTCAGAACTGGTTTTTATAGCCATTTCTTCAAAAGTTCTTGCAAGAAATTTTGCTTCCTGTAGTATTGATTTATTAATCTTATTTCCTTCCTGTAAAACAAAAATAAATCAAAAAGTGTCCTTTAAGGAATGATTTAAAAAAAACTTACAAGAAATACAGAATCTGATGACGTGTCTGAAAAAGAACTTTTGCAATGTTCTTTGCTAGAATTATTGCCTGGCATAAATACATCTACATCAATTAACTTATTATTAACATTACATGTTTCATTTTTCTCTGTTACAGTTATAGATTGTTTTATATCACTGGAAGAGCTACATGTAAGTTCATCTTTATTATTTGTACAACTTTCAGAAATGTGTACCCCTGATACTCTTGCTTTAAGTTTATTAAATCGATCTGTTAAATCAGACAGTGAAGTCTTTTTTAATATTTCCAAATTTTTTGTTGCTACAGAATCTGTTTCTTTATTGCGATCTTTAGATTCGGTTAATTTTGTATTCTCTGATTTCTCAAAGGAACAGCTTTCTAAGAATGTCCGATTCATAGTTCCATTTGATAGCATTAATGATGGACTAATTATTGAAGAAACAGGACTCACTTTTGATATAGAAGAAATATTTGACAAACTTGAGAATACAGAACTTCCAATATCGCTTTTAAAAAACCCTTCGTTCAGCATATCAGGTGAACTTAAAGAAGATATACTAATTCCACTGTTAGAAACAGTTCTCAAAGATTTAGCCAATGATCTTTGATATAGATGCTCCAATTTTCTCATATCAGGCTGTACTTCACCTTGTGAAAAAGAACGTTTAACTTTTGGAACTTGTAAGGTCACATTAGGAACTAACATTTTATTGTGCAAAGTAGATTGTATTTCATTTTTATTTTGTTTATTGCTGTCCTCGAATAATGTATCGTTCATCACAGATTGATTTAATATTGATAAATCAAGATCTTGAACATCGATGATGGGTAGGTTGTTCGATGTATTAGTATTATTTGAATTATCAATTGCATTTTTAGTAGACTTTTCATTGTTGGTTGTATTTCTTAAATTTAATTCGTCATTAATTAAAATCTCATCCAACGTTTTGTTTATTTTCAGTTTCTGCCTAGTCTCTTTTCCCTTAAGAACCTGATTATTTGATAAATCAAGGGAACCTGATCTCGAGGAAGCATTTTTTTTGCACTTCACTGTCAATGCTTTCTCCAGTGTTATTTCAAAAGGGTCGTCCTTTTTTTGAATGTATTCCGTAGTTTTATGCAACACCATATCAAAAGGATTATTTTCTAAACTATCACGTTTTCCTATTATTAGAGAACTTGGCTCGTTCGTATTGATTCGAGTATTATTGTTGTTAGACGTAACATCTGTAGGTATTGGTATTAAAGGCGATGCGAGCCTCGAACTTAACGAATCTTTGTCAGGACTATCTAAATCTATAAGATCACACATATTCACGTTCTTTCTATTTACGACGTTACAGTTTTCGTTTCCAGGTGACGATTTCTTTATGCTGACTGAATGT
Source organism: Frieseomelitta varia (assembly GCF_011392965.1). Lineage (NCBI taxonomy): Eukaryota > Metazoa > Arthropoda > Insecta > Hymenoptera > Apidae > Frieseomelitta > Frieseomelitta varia. The sequence goes on along the minus strand of NW_025110788.1, from coordinate 11,003 downwards.
TATTTCTTAAACAAGAATGTTATTTCTTCATGGTATTAATCCGTGTTAATACTTGTAAACACAGTTGTTACAATCTATAGATATACAAATCGTTTCCAAGTAAGTACATAATTCTTTGCTATACGTTAAATTTTATTTCAATTATCAGTGTTTCATAAATCATTTATGTCAATATAAAATGTTTATGTCACAATAATCGCAATGCTCACGTTTAAAAATGTCAACGTCCACCTCTTCGGTTATTCACCACTCACAGGCATTTTAAAATTTTACTCCGCTGCCCTCTACCGGATATTCGAACACTAACTGGAATTTATTTACAACGTGTTTCAAAACAACTCTAGAAATGAAAATAAAAATACATGTAAATGTTACCAAGAACTTGCAAAATTATCTCAGCATGGAAATTTTAATGACTAGACTATGAGAATTACAGAAAAAAAGGAACATTGCAAAATTATGTTGTTACACTCTCGTACATGTATTATCATTTTTTAGTGTTCATATTTTTTCGAGTCGTCATTGGATTTTGTTATCAGAAGCCAATTATGTGGAACCTCGTTAATACTTTTTTGATTACCTTCAACGTTGAACTGGATAAATGACAGATTGTTATTATTGCATTAAAGCATTCAAAAGTATGCAGAAGTGCATACAACACCTTTTTGAATTTTAAAATAACATACATAAACAAATTACATAAATAATGTTTGTATTATCATGTAATTAAATCAAGAATAAAATATTCAATATAGAATCCTTAAAATATTGAATCAGAGACAAGAAAGTCTCCATTACGAAACAATAAAGATGATTTTATGGTTTAAAGTTCCGACGGGATCTCCGAGAATTTGTATTTTTAAAAAAAAATGTATTTTAAATGTATTCGAATAAAAAGTTAAATTTACAGTTGGTAAAAATTTCTATCGCAATAGCAGCAAGTTTCGTTATATTTTCTTTCTTTTTCACCGGGACTTTCTGTTAGAAATTCAAGATTGACGCGTTTTCCTAGTGTAGCTAAGCGTTTCGCCATTGGCGCATCCTTCCAAAGAAGTGGCATGCGATTGGTCAACGGGAGCCTCGTGCACACGGACGCGGCCAATCGCATTGTCTTGTTGCGTTTACCAACGCATTATAAAGATGCACGTAAGGAGGTTGCTTCGTTAACGTTGGCGTCACCGCTAAACAGTTCTTCCGTTGACTGAGATAGGAGGATCCTGGGCTTCGATAGTGTTAAGCGTCTCTCACAGACACGGGTGTTATTGTGCATCAAATTGATGATTCGATAGTGCGAGCGACTAGTGTGTGAGATAGTGCAATAGAAGAGTTGTGAAGGAAAAGAAAGAAAAAAGGAAAAAGAGGAAGAAAAAGGAACATGTCAACGAAGGCAGCGAAGAAGACGGCGAGCACGGCGGCGAGTTCGAGCGGCAGCGTGCAGTCGCCGCAATTTAGTACGTCAACGCCGATCGGCCAGCGACCAGGAAGTCCATTGAGCCCAACTCGTTATTCGCGGCTGCAGGAAAAGCAGGACTTGCAGAATCTCAATGACCGGCTGGCTTGTTACATCGACAAAGTTCGGCACTTGGAGGCCGAGAACTCGAGGCTCACGCGGGAGGTACAGACGACCCAGGAGACTATCACCCGCGAAGTATCCAACATAAAGTCTATGTATGAGCATGAACTGTCTGACGCGAGGAAATTACTGGACGACACTGCGAGGGAACGAGCGAAACTGGAAATTGATACGAAACGATTGTGGGATAACAATGAGGAACTGAAATCCAAGTAAGTCGCTTTTCCGATGATTTCCATTTCGAGTGGTGTATGACGTACGTATTTGGGAATACGAATCCGTGCAAGCCCGATTTTCGAAAGGACAAGGCCGGGACGATTGCCGGAATTCACGGTTTATTGCAATTAGCGTGTTTCGAGCTTTTGATTTTGATCTTGAGACTGATTGATTTGATTTTGTATCTTTTATATTTATGCTGGTCTACATTTTGCGCATGCATTGTATATAATTTGCGTTTAAAAGTTATAATTAAGATGCTATGTATATCGTATTCATTTACGACGCGTTTATTGCTGTTTTCGTGACGAGTATTTTTTAGAAATTTGCGAAGATAAATGAAACTCTCTGTCGAGATTGTTTGTACATGATTTATTTTATCTATTTTTTTTTTTTATTTAATTTGAATGTTATTTATAAATTTCGATTTGTACTTTGTAGTTAGATCGTATCGCAAATATGATAATAATAGAATGAAAAAAAAGAATGACAAAATTAGTGTTGATATTTGAGATAGAAGAAACATTTTTCGCCAACCTGAAGTAAAAATGTTCGTGAACTGTACATGAAATTGAACAGAGCAATATCCTTTTTTTTCTTAACTAAATGCAATATCCTGATATCAGGAAGTAATGATTTTATAACTGTGTATGTATTTTTATACTTATTTGTGCGTAGAATTTACACTTACACTTGCACACTTGCTTGTGTTTATTAATGAGTGGTTGTATATGAATAAAATGAATGGTACATGTAATGACATGCAAATGCTTCATATTTGTTCCTACATTAATTTAGCGATCCTTAAATTGTATATATTTATATAATATAAGTAGTTTAATTGCTTTTCTTCTTTTCTTCTCTTTTCTTTGATCTTAATTTAAAAAAAAAGAAAAAGAAAAAAACATAATGAAGTTTTACTTATCTGTACTAGATACTTACTATAGTAATTATCTATAGTATTCTTCTATATCGTTTTTAAGACGACTGAATGAAAGTTTGGAGTTCCATTGATAAAATTCGTTATAAAATTTTCCGAATATTTGGGTGTGCCTAACTTGAAACGTGACGTTACGAGCGATTGTATCACGTTTACTATGCGGCGGTGATGTCATTTTCAACCATGGCATGTATAACCTCGACTGAAAACATTGACCTCCTTTCGAGTGCGCGTTTAAGCAATCGATAAAAATATGGATAAAACGAGAAATAAGCGGGAAATGTTACCTCGTTCAACACAGGCAAGCTAAGAGATATGAGCAAAGAGCAGAAATGAGATATATGTTAATGTCGAAATACCGCTGGATTCATTCTACGTGTATCGTGTGTTTAATATTACGAAATACTGAAGACTTTTAACATTTACATTTTTGCGAATAAACACGAGCAATATATTGAAACATTTAGTGGAACATCTATGTTTTAATCACCTCAATTTCTGTCTTTGTAACTGACATACATTTTGAAGATCAGTATGTTCGATTCTGTTTTGTTTAACAATCCAGTTATGTTTTTGAACGATGCCGCTTTTAGCTAGCTTCTAACTTGAAATTAGTTTTTTGTTTCGCTGTAGAATGCAAGCTTGTCATTGAAACGCTCAAAATGTAATATTTTTGATTTTTTCGATTTCTCCTTTTTTTATCGAAATTTTTTCGTAGTAATTACATAGAGAGATCGTAAGATCTACTACAGTTATCAGTGAGATAAAAGTGTATGCAAAGTGTATATATGCATTCAACATTGATTCTGTAGCAGTTATATGTATAAAAAAAGAATCCTTGATGAAGAAGCGGCATTGATGGAATTATAAATGCTTGTTTTTGTATGAAGATACAAACTTGACATTTCTTGTGAAATAATTCCATAAAATTTATGCGTGGTCTATAAATTTTACCTCATTTTATAGAATTGTTTTTAATATGATATAGTTTGTTAATATTTTTGTATTTTTAAGTTAAATATTTGAATTAATTTTTTTATTTAATATTTTTTCACGTATCATATTGAAATGTTGTATTTATTTATTACTTTTTTTGTAGTAATAAAAATATTGATACATTACGAATCTAATACATTGTACGCTTTAAGGTAACAAAATATTGAGAGATTTTGAGACATCGTGGTATAAAATAAAATTTCTCTATGTGGGTCGGTTGCCTGAAATAGAAACATGAAAGCTCACCTCTTCCCGACTGCCGGAATGTCTTGATTAAAATTTTTTTATGAAACTTATTTTGTATACATTTTAAGAAACGTAGAAAAAGATTTTTATTCGACACTATCAAACTCGACATTTTTAATACACAAATGAGAATGTACAAGATTACTGTTGATGTGTTAATTTATCAAAGTTTTAGATATTTATAAATACTTACAACATTTTGTTAAATACATATAATATTTTGGGACATTATATTACATCAATATTAAATATTAATATTATTTTTTATTTATAATTAATATTGTAATTCGAATTTATGAATATCTCCTTGTGATTTTTTCAGATTGGATAAAAAATTAGTGGATTTACAAGTAGCAGAGAGAAACTTGTTGTTATATGAGACACGTTACAATGATTTGCAATCACAATTTAATCAGTCTCAAGCAGAACGTAAAAAGCTGGCTGAAAGAGAAAAAGAACTGGAACAAGAAGTAGAGAAATTGAAGGCGTTGTTAGAAGATGCTCGTAAACACTTGGGTGAAGAGACATTGCAACGCATTGTTCTTGAAAATAATATTCAAAGTTTAAAGGAAGATATTAGTTTCAAAGATCAAATGTACCAACAGGAGTTAACGGAAACACGTACAAAGAGACAGGTTTGTTTTTAGTAGTACTTGCTATTAATTTAAAAACTAATAATAGATATAAACATACTTAGTATAATTGCATATTATTTTCATTTTAGATTGAAATTTCTGAGATAGATGGCCGCCTTGCTGAGGAATATGAAGCTAAACTACAACATTCTTTGCAAGATTTACGAGACCAGTATGAAGCACAAATGCGAGCTAATAGAGAAGAAATTGAATTGTTATATGAAAATAAGATCAAAAATTTGACAGCTCATGCTCAGCGTAATAGCGGAGCAGCAAGTTTAGCTGTTGAAGAATTAAGGCAAACAAGAACAAGAATTGATACACTTAATCAAAAAATTAATGAATTAGAAGCATCAAATAACGCCCTTAATGCACGAATAAGGTAATTAAATGTATTGAGTATTTTTTTGGAAGTATTTATAGTTCTAAGTATTTTAAATCATTGCTAAAGTTAAATTTTATTATAGAGATTTAGAAAATCTGCGTGAAAATGAAAAAACTCGCCACGCAGAGAGTTTAGCATCTTTAGAAGCTGAATTAGGACGTATACGCGATGAAATGGCTCAACAATTACAAGAATATCAAGATCTTATGGATATCAAAGTTGCTCTCGATTTGGAAATTGCAGCATATCGAAAATTATTGGAATCTGAAGAAGCTAGGTAATAAGAATTAATGTTCTATAAACTTTTAGAATAAATAAAGTAAAATTTTAATATTTAATAAAGTAGAATTGTTAATATTTTACATGATTACATGAAAATTTACTCGTCCATAGATTGAATATCATGCCTGTACAACCGAGCTCAACAGCATCTAGTGGTAGAACTACTCCTTCAAGACATACTCCTTTAAGAGGTGGGAAACGAAAACGCACTTTATTGGAGGAAAGTGAAGAACGTAGTAGTACTGACTATAGTGTATCTGGAACATCTAGAGGGGACATAGAAATTACAGAAGCTGATCCTCAAGGACGATTTGTTAAACTTACCAACAAAGGCAATAAAGTAAGATGTCCAGTACTGGGTAAATTATTCCAGTGTGCGTAATAATTTTTTCACGCTAATATTTAATGTTTTCAATTTATTTTTATGCTATATAGGAAATAGGACTTAGTGGTTGGCAAATTATTCGCAAAGCTGGTTCTTTGGAAACAGTATTTAAGTTCCATCGTACCGCAAAATTAGAAAGTGGTGCCACTGTAATGGTATGGTCCGCTGATATTGGTGCCACACATGAACCACCATCAAATATTGTCATGAAGGGTCAAAAATGGTTTACAGCGGATACCATGACAACTATGCTTCTTAATAACGAAGGCGAAGTGAGTGTTTTTTAGATTCTATTATTGCTGTACCATTTTATGAATATAAATTGTATTTTCAATGTTTTCGTGTTTAAATAGGAAATGGCCACTTCAGAATGTAAAAGACAACAATTGTCTACGTCTTTGTCTCGACATAGAGAAAACTTGGGTTTTCGACCTTCTGAAGAACTTCACCATCAACAGGTATGTTACGGATATCTAAATACGATACAAAAATAGAGATTATAAATGCCATGATAGTCGACATTAATTCGGCTTATTTTTTCTTTTTTATTCACAGCTAAAGGAAAAATTTATTTATTTTTTTCTAGCAATAAGTATTAGTGTTATTTGTTTTTTTAAATATTCAAATATCTTTTTTATCGCTTATGTTAATAAGAACATCAAAAATATAAGTGAGAAATATCGAACTAAATACGATCTTTAAAAATTAACTGCATTAACTGTTATTGTACAAGTATCCATGTTGAATTGAAAATTTGAAAACCAATTACGAAATAATTAACGATTTTATAATTTTTGTAAAATTATTTGTTTTTTCTTTTTGGTAATTGTGTACTTGTATTTGTAATTGTATTTAACGAAGACAATGTGGCTATAGAATATTTTAATTTCTTTGACATTTATTGTTAAAATATTGTACAAAGTTTCTTTAAGATATACACGTTTTCGTTAAATTGATTTTACTGTTAGACTTAATATTAGAAACGTAAAATAAAATCGGGATATGTGTCATCAACGAATCTTCTTATTCCATAGAGAAGATACCCATATTAAGTGGGCGACCGAATGGTTCTGATGGGTCAGTTTATGTAAGTTTTCAACTTATCGAACGTTAAAATAGTCGCCGGTGATCAATGTCATTCGCGCTTCAAATAAAAGGAATTATTTGCTTTGTTTTTTTCTTCACAGCATTTTATTTTCATGCTCACGCTTAACTAAAACTTCATAAGTGTTAAGAGTAATATAATCTTTTGTTAAAATATAAACATCTCATTTGTTAACCACATTGTCTTTAAGATACGCATTTAAACAATTCCAAATATTTTTTCTCATATAAGTATATAGTTATTGTTCAACATTTTCTATTGGTATATATATTACTAACGCAATACTATTGGTATTTTAATCTATTTATACTAAAAAAAAAAAAACGTTAAAATGCTAAAAACTTATTAACATACAGTTCATCACTTTATTGCTGCTATATTAATTTATTGAAATGATTAAAATTTTGCTAAGTGTCAATATTGTTTTTATATATGTGGAAGCCAAAAAAGGGAGAAACGATTTTTCATTTGTGTTCATAAGCTTATTATAAAATTTTGCCGGTTCGATGCATGCATAAATATTTTTTTTTAAAACATTTTTCCAAAAAGGCTTGGTGTGAGCTAAATGAAATAAATCGATGGAAATATCCATTGACGATTTCATTCTTTCCGAAGCATATTTCATTCGTGAAATTGAATTTACAGAATAAAAAGATTTCATTAAAATACACAAAATTTCCGAATCAGTAGTAAAATAGTTATCAATGCCAGTAAATATCATGTACGTGCGTGTGTATGTTGAGAATATGCGTGTATGTGTATCTTTACATGCATGCAGGCATGAACGCACAATATTCATCATCTCATTAATATTGATTTTAGATTCTGTAATTACTAATTGTCGAATAATATACACATCATGTCAGTTGGGTTTATTAAGTGATTCAACTTCTCAATTCATTTAATTTTTTTTCTATATAAATATAATCTTATCTTTAATTTTTTTTCTATATAATATAATCTTTTTTCTTTGTTTCAGGGCGATCCCCAAGGAGAGGAATTTTGTCGCCTTATGTGAAAATAAGTCCATGAAATAATCTTAAGAGTTCTAACAGCACGTTTTTAAAAATGCTTTAAAAAAAAAAGATACAGAAAAAGCACGTCAGAATGATATATTTTGCTTAAAAAAACAATAAAGAAGAGATTAAAAACAGAATTCGCAACACCATGTTAGTACTTTATATTTATAGAGATATGTACAACATATGAGAAAATATTCTGTAATATAATATTTAAATCAAATTTAAGGAAGAGTTTCACGAGGATTGAAACAAATATTATTGCATTTATATATTTGCACTTCGTACAAAACTTATTTGTCCGTTACATCAGAGTTACTACTTTATTGAATAAGGAGCACGAGTAATTTTTTCAGCGAGATCGAAACTATTTTTGGCATACCATTTGTTTCTACCTAGTCGTTATCGTGCCTTTTTAAATATAAAAGAAAGAGATCTTTTTTCTTAGTAGATAATAGTATTTATTTTTAAGTACAAACCCGGATGCAATAGGAGTGTGATGCCCGCCGAATATAATGTTCAAATTCATTTTTTTAACAAGAAAATATTTTCTGATATGTATACTAAGTTTTCTATTAATTAATAAGACATGAACAGAAATGAAACTACGTTTAGTGCAAAATGTATCAGCTCCGTCATCCGGACTATCATTTTGTTAATTGTATTCGACTTTATACCATTTATACTAATAATAAAAATTATCATTAACCGTATCTTTATTATTCTTTTATTATATTTTACGATAGTAATTACGTCTAATTAATTTTTATGCACATGTAAAGCATCCATGAATTAAGCATGCACTGTGTGCATCACTCCTAGGATAGGTGTCGGAATTAATTTATATTGTTGTCCTTATTGCACGCTGTTGCCCTCTGTCTACCACGCAAATATGTCTATCCTTGTCGCACACTACCGCTTTCTTTTTCTACTGCGCGTATATGTCTGTCCTTGTTGTATGCTGTCACTTTCCTTGTCTACCACATAGATATGTCTGTCCTTGTCCCACGTTATCACCCTCCTTGTCCAATGACGCTAGACAAGGAGAGCAACAGTGTGCGAGAAGGACATCCTTCGATCTATTGAAAAAAAAATTCAACTTTTTACACACAGTTTTTTCCAAGACAAACATACATAGAAAGAACGCGAGGAGCCTAATTTTAAGGAGGCATATAAAAAAGTTCGCAAATTATTCCTCTTAATTAGGTTTTTTTCGTAATTAGTGCGAACTGTCACAAAATGGACATGGTGGCGCCATCTAGCGATAACTCAGTGGTACTAATTATTTTTAAAAATACTTATTTCTGCATTTTACGGGTCAAATGGGGAAAAGAAAGCTAAGGGTCTAATTAGGATAATACAATCGCCAAAGTTTACAATTCATTTCGCTAAATTAGATTTTTTCGCAAATGAAAATTTCACTGTTTTACGGGGTAAGAAACACTAGCGCCGGTGGAACTAAACTTTCTATAACCATGTAAGGGTAATTAATTTTAATTTTTCACGCTACTAATTTACACTTCCGAGCACATATTTTAAAGATAATGCTATCAGTTACGTTCGCAAACAAATCTGAATCTAATATTCACTATAGTTTGTGCAAAATTATGCACTCACTACTGGCACTACTACGTAAACGAAATTGAAACATTCTTTATATACGTAAACTATACATAAACAAAACATAAAACGCAAGCTTAGGGTCTCTAAAATCGAAGACGCAACCATAACAGTTCACAAATGATTCCTCGTAATTAATTTCTTCACGTAATTTGTGGAAAATCTGTCACCTGTCAATGATAATGTAGCGACCTATAGTTCCTCCAGTATGAGTTTCGAACACCAACTTGCACAAGCCGCAAGTGGCTGTGCGCCTAGCGTCGAAGTCAATCGATATTCGATGCTAAGCAAACAGAGTGCGGAACCGCTAGGATGGGTGATCAAAATCCAGCCTAGCGAGTAGTTACAACAACCAAGCGTCTCTGGGTTAAGGAATCGCTGCCATCAACCCCATTGGATCTAGGCAGCGACTCTGAGATGAAATGCCACAACCTTTCCTCATCTTACCCACATCATCACTTCCTACATCATTCTCGCATTATCATCGACACTTTCAATCCCTTCATTAAAGGTGACGGTGGCGCCATCTATTGATAATTCGGTGGTACTAAAAAAGGAATTTACTACTTTTCTATACGTGTATATAAAAAGTGGCATTTTTTTTCTATAGATCGAAGGTTGTCCTCGCACATTGTTGCTCTCCTTGTCTAGTGTCATTAGCGACAAAGACAGACATACACGCGCAGTAGACAAGAAGAGCGATAGTATACGACAAGGACAGTTATATTTGCGCGAGAAGGAATAGACAAGGAAATTATTAAGTTATGACAGTTGAATTTGGTAAGAATATATTTAATTTTATATAAAATATAAAAATAATAATATATCAAATTTTACAATTTGTTTTGCTTGGTGATTACGAGAGAAATGATTGTAATTATAGAAGATGAGAAACTAATTTTTTTTATAGAATCATTTATGTTGATTCACTTGATTGCTATTTTATGTCTAAATGAGTTCAAATATGTTTCATTGCGTTTGTGGTATTAATTATAAGTTTCATTATTAGTAGTGCTGCAGTGTGTAACTTGCCAGAATTAGTGTAATAGGATGTGATACGAAAATGGTAAAGGGATCTTTAAGACCCTCCAATTGTGGACCACAAAAATACATTGTATGCGAGATCTATTCATTTATCTCGTCTGTGACTATACCAAATAAAATAATATAAGCACGGAGGAATGTAGAAGAAATTAAATTTTGAATTAAGTTTAATTGTTATAGACAAGCTAAATAATTGTTGAATAATCTTTAGAAATATGAAAAATAATTTAATTGTCATTAATGAATTGTTGAAACTATGTTTGAGAATATGAAATAATTAAATTACTAATTCAATTGTTGTACGTAAATAATTGAAATTATTAACTATTAAAATATATAAAAATATCATAAAAATGCAAACATAGTTTTTATTTTGCAGAAAATATAGAAATTATAAACTCATAGAATCTCATATTACTCAAATTAGACTCATATACAGAGGGCAGCATTATAGTGATTATGATAATTTATATTTATATCACAATACTATAAATAAATAATAACTCCGTAATTAATTTTAGTTGTTTATATAAAAATATTATCAATATCACAAAATA
>NW_025110787.1:128226-158302 GCF_011392965.1 Frieseomelitta varia | reverse complement strand
AAAAGAAAAGAAAAAAAAAAAAAAAAAGAAAAAAGAAGAAGAAGAACGCAAGCTGCAAGTGTTTCGAAAAGTTTTCAATCTCGAGGTAAACAGCCTCGTTTCCACAGTGTAGCGAGCAGGCTCGTCGCCGATCGATCCGAAATTGCCAGATTTCGCCGGCGAGCGCAATTTACAACGCGATACAGTAATTTTGCGCCATTACCGCGATCGTAGCGGCGCTACATTTTAGCGAAAGAAACCCGAAGAGCGGCGGGCTTCGTTTGACGTCGTGTGGCACGATACAAAGTGATCAGACACGCCGGGCAGGCGAAGGTTTCTGGAACGCGGCCCGTTTCCTCCTTTCGATGTATTTATCGGGGGAATTTGCAGAAATGTTCGTGCATTCGCTGACTCTCTTCGCTCGACGTAGGAAATCGTCGGGTATAGCCCCTCTCGATCCGATACTGCGTCGTTTCGTTTCGTTTCGTTTCCGGCGACGTATCGGTATATCGGTATGCCGTTTAATCTTCGTCGGACTGATAACAGAGAAAACCGATTTATGAAATTCCAACGCGGTCACTGCTGACTGACAGTCGCAATAATCGGGCATTCAACGCTTTATCTCTGGATCGTCGTTTGTTTTTCTTTCTTTTGCGTCATTACACGGCAATTTCGTGTCTCTTTTGTTGTTTCTTTTTTTCTTTTTTTGTTTTCGCCGAGATCTAGAAACGCCATCCAACGTCATTAGCGGATCGGGTTCCGAGAAACGCGTTTCTCCGTTCCTTTTGTTCCACGTTCTCTCTCTTTCTCCCCCCCTCCCCCCACCCTTTTCGCCGACGAGATTGCAAATATTTTTCTTACATCGCTCACACGTAGCGAACGGTAGCTTGTAATTTACCCCAGGGGCAAAACTTCCGGATCGCGTGTCCGCGCAACTTTCAGCGACCTGCCACCCTCGCACGCGCCATCGAGCTCCGTTCGGTTCTGTTATTTCGTTTCTGTTACGCCATCAACGTAGCTACCATTCACTACCGTGTCAATTCAGATACAGTGTCAATTCGTTTCTCTCTTCTTTTACAATGTTAAACATCCTTGCGCTTTGAATCGTGGTGAAATTCTCAGGGGCGAGCAAACCTAAAAATGTGCGCCACGTTAAATTATTTTAGCAACGACAAACGTGCTTATAAATAGTAAATGTATAAGAAGGACATTGAAAAAAAGGCGAAATAACTTGCTCTAATAAATAATAATAATAGTATTGACAATAGTTTGCTCTAAATAACTTGAAAGTTATTTACTACCATTAGTAATCAGGGAATGTGGTCACGATTGATCACCCCAGGTCTAGTTTGTGTTTTCTTTGGATATTCTTTTGTCTCTTTTCGAAAATATATTTACTAAATCCCAACGTCCCACAGAGGGGCAATTTTGATTTTCTAGGAGGACAATCTCGACGGATGAGTTTTCTTTTTTTTGCATTTCACCTTGAGATGAGCTCAAATTGTATTTTGAATTTGTTAAGCGTCTTTACTTTATTTTATAATAATTTTAATGATCGAGGTATCGTATAGGAAAAGCTTCCATTAAAATTATTTCATGTTTCTGCATTTCAGTTCTATTTTGTATGTTTTAAAATTTCATTTTAAAACTTCATTTTGTATGTTTTAAAAGTTCATTTTGTTATTTTCCTCTAACAATTTCTTAGCAATTTCTTCTAGGTACTTCAACTGTCCTTTCCATTCTAGGCGTCTGTTCAGACATTATACTTTAGTGTTATACAACACTAAACGTATACGTTCGTTATCAGCAAATCACGAAAAGAGAAAGCTGTTTGTTAGATTCAAATACAATCGAGTGTAAAGGATTAAAATTAAATCTCATTCCAAAATACCTATAAAGTCAAGCTCGACAGTACAACGACACGCGACGCAATCTTTTATCCGTTGAATGCTGATTTTTAGCTAACAGGGGGCCCCCATCAGATCGGCCCCCAATATAATTTCAAAGACATCAGTCTTCGGTCTCAAGTAAGGTCGTCAAACGATTCATACGTTTCGCAACAGACGAAGCAATCGAGGATCAAGAGAGTTAAAGACGCGATCGTCTGATAACAGGCAACGGTGTTCGCGTGCTTTGTCAGCTGTTGTGGACGTCGCGGAAACATGTCGGCTCGTTCTCTCTTGGCAGAAAAAGCGCCAGAGCACGGCGCGCGCCCGATAACGGAATACGCGCGTACGCGTCGTGGGAAATACAGTGATAACAACGGCGCACCGTTACGCGTGTTTCGTGATGCAACCTGCGCGTCGCGTACGTATGCGCGCTGATACGCGAGGTCGAGCGAATGCTCGTGGGCCCCCCGTTACTTCTTGCCCCCCGTGTCACCGAATCGACACTCTCATTTCAACGCGTCGAACGAGACGTAATAAATTCGCGTGTAATTTTTGACTGGCCGCAGAGAGACGGAATTATTTGTTTACTTGTTGAAAAGTTAACCATTAACATGGAGAAAATTTTGTAAGCAAGGATCGTGATCCTTTCTAGTAAAGTACAGTGATTAACGTAAAAGAAGGACTGGATAACAAAGTGTGGGAAAGTGTCGGAGAATTTTTATGAAAAATATCCGAGCAATTGAGATTTGCTTATTATTGTAAAGAAAAATTATTGTGTAATGTAACCGAGGTTTGTGTCCATTTCCGTCGTTCATAATAATATAAATTGCTTTATAATATAATAATATAATAATATAATATAAATATAATATATTAATATAATAATATAATATAAATATAATATAATAATATAATAATATAATATAAATATAATATAATAATATATTAATATAATAATATAATATAAATATAATATAATAATATATTAATATAATAATATAATATAAATATAATATAATAATATATTAATATAATAATATAATATAAATATAATATAATAATATATTAATATAATAATATAATATAAATATAATATAATAATATATTAATATAATAATATAAATTGCTTTAAATAAAAACAATTCTCGATAACCGCAGTCAAACATTTCAAAAATCGTGCAATTACATTCTGATGTGATCTCACGTGGAAATTGACGATGAAAGAAATGAATTCGATCGATAATTATTATCAACAACCGAAAGAGAGTTTTCATGTAATCGAAATAAATTTCTCTCGTCGATATAATGATTATTAGCATCGAAGACAATTTTTTTCTTTTCTTTTCAACTTGTAATCGTCGCTCGCAGTCGGGAACATTTTGATCGAGAAAATACGCTGCGACTCCTTTCATTTCTTCAACTGGTTGCAACAGCTACGGTATCGAAGGTGATTGAATTGATTAAGTTTGAAGACGATCGATATGCTTTCAACATGTGGGTGATGGTTAATATCGCCAGCGAGACACTAGAATTTCCCGATTTGATGCTTGAATTCAAAAATTATTGAGCCGGGTATAACGTATAATCCATTTGAAAGCCAAAGCCGTTCATCCTCACTCGCGCGTAAATGCCAACAGCAAAGAAGACACATTGAACACGATAGGTTTCATCTGTCGTTCTGTAAACGAGCCGATGCGCGCGTATTCGAGGCCGCGCCACCGAAAGCTTCTCGAAAATTTCCACGGTTGCCTGCACGCTTCTCGCTTATTCTGCCGTTTGTTTGGCCGCGAACGTGCGTCAATTCTCCGTGTGTAATTCGACCGACCTGTTATGCGTCTCTCTGCATATGCACGCGCGGCGAATTCAACGTTTCAATCGCGATTTCGTGGCGGCCGGCAAATCGTAGAGCGAAATCGTCATCGTCGCGCGAACGCGCCCTTTCCCGCGATTTACGAGCAGCTAATTTGCGCGTATCGAATCGAATCGGCGTATTAAAAAACTTTTAGGTAATTTTTAGTATTTATATAATAAAACAGCGACAGAAAGTTTCTAAAAAATACCGGTATTAAATATATGATTACAGATTGATCAAAAAGCGGTTATGTTACATTATTGTTAACTCAAGTATCGGTAAAATATCGAGACCTCAAAGTATATTAATATAATACGAATATATACTAATATACTAATATACCTTAAAATATATTAGTATATATTAGTATTCGATATTTCTGATTTACTTCGCGGGCAGAATCGAGCAGAAGTAGCGAGGAATTAAATTTCCCAGCGCGTAAGCGATTACGTGTTAATCGGCAATCGAAGGAACCAAAGTCGAGTCCAGAACTGGCACGCGAAACGAAGAAATCGGCTTTTGTCTACCCGGAAGCACGTGTAAATCGATCTTGTAATAAATTCGCCCATTAATCACCAAGTTATCCACCGAGTTGCCAATTACACAATGTCACCAGTTCGCGGAACTTCGCTCGGAGATTGCCGAACCTTCGGCCCGACCTTTGGCGTTCGCCGTGTTAATGAGATTCAAACGATCGTTGACAGGGATCGTACCTGGGGGTGTTAGATTTATATCTCGCTCGTCAACACCGTTTCCTCGATCTGCACGTGAGTCTCTCCCCGCCGAATTGCTTGATAACCGTAATAGCAATCGATCCCTGCTTCGATTGTAAACTCTTGGCGAATTTACACGCCGAGTAACAGCTCGGACAACGTCCATTCTCGATCGACGTCGCGCGCCTCCTCCGCGAGTACAAAATTAACGCGTTAAGCGCGGCGTCAGTCCCTGGGGATTGACAGTGAACTTTTCGGTTTTGGTCGGCGTTTGTCCGTGGGACCAATAAAATCAAGGTTAAACTAGAAATAATTTTTTTTCTGTAATTTTGTAATTTTAATAAGGTTTGGCTTTATATTACAAAAAGTAATATTTCGTGCCTT
Source organism: Frieseomelitta varia (assembly GCF_011392965.1). Taxonomy (NCBI): domain Eukaryota; kingdom Metazoa; phylum Arthropoda; class Insecta; order Hymenoptera; family Apidae; genus Frieseomelitta; species Frieseomelitta varia. Next base: position 153,485 of record NW_025110787.1, on the reverse strand, counting down.
TATAGAACTGATTGTTTTTTGAAGATAGCTTTCCAATATGTACTTCTAATCTCATCGTTTGGTCTATAATTCGTATAGTTTTGCATTAGCTGCGCCATTCCCAAACAAAAAGTGAAACAATGTCGTCACAATGAGATCTAATCTGTTTATTATACCCTGTAATCCAACACTCGTGTTGGATCGAGTGATCGCCGTCTGAACGGAAAGCGCAGCAAAATCAGTCTCCGCGCTTAACGTGTCAAAGTTGTCAAAGTTGGCAAAGTTCTCACGTATTCACGTCGTTTTTTCACTTTGGAAATTAGCTACAGTCAGTGGCTACAACACTCGTAGGAAATCGAGCGTCACGTTCATTTTTACGTGAACACGCTTGGAAATTGTAATCGATCCAAAGGCAAAGATTACAGCTTCGATGACGACCGACTTGAAAACTGCCGGGAATCGTAATTAATTTCGCAAATCGGACGCGATAGCTACGCTGTGGCTACTCAGAGACGAGCCGAGAGATTAATCGATTCGGGTGAGAGGGTGGCGGCGAGCGAGCGAGGGTGGTCGGGGAAAGCAAAGTACTTACTGGCTCGTGTCCGATCGAAATTCGGAGCTTCCTTTTGTAACGGGGAGGCCAGGTAGAGAGAGGTGCCTTGGATATCGGTGCCGTTCAACAGGTGGTTCACGATTGTCATCACACATGTGCGGATTAACCAGCTTTTCTCTCTCTCTCTCTCTCTCTCTCTCTCTCCCTATCTATCTTTTTCTCCGTCTCTCTTTCCGGCGCGACGGTACGTACGTACGTATATATACGTAGGCACGGGAGGAGAAGCACGCACACACTCGGGTTCGCCTATTTGTCAGGCACACGGGCGTGAGCCGAGTTATCGGTGTACAGGAAGCGGGAGGCAGAGAGCTTACCGCGCGACGATGGGTTCGCTCGAGAAGGTGAGCATATGTAAGGTTCAAAATGTAAGTACGTTCAAGAGGTCCTTGCCTCTGCGGCCCCCTTGCGTCATTGGACACCAGTTGCACGGAAGAGCACGCCGTAGCAACCACCGAGAGAGAAGCGGGAAAGCCCCCCGCGCCCCCGAGCTAAGATCGCGGGATAAAGCGAAAGCGTTCCGGGATGCCACCCGGGCTCTTCGCGTAATTGCCTCGGTTAACCGGCTCCTCGCGCATCAAGGGTTCCACCAAGAAAACGCCCAGACCTTTCCTTTCCACGTCCAATTGTTTTCGTTGCTGCTTCACGAAAAACCACGCCACCATACCTTCGATTCGCCAGGTTTTATTTCGCTGCGCGTAATACAATATCGCAGGTACACTGAAATGTACTCTCGTTAATCTCTTGCGCTGGAATGACGTGCCACGCACGTCGAGAATTTTTCATTTTCCCAAAATATTTTCTCAGTTTCTAAGTATATTTGAGTAAAACAAAATAGGCAAAACAAATAATAAATTCATTACTTTTGAATCATTTCTATCCAGTGACATCATACCGTCGAGCTCGAAAAGAAAGCGACGAATTATTGTATACGGTCACTCGTTATGGTCCGCAATCAGTTGCCAGTGCAAGTGGTTAACCTCGCACGTCGAGAATTTTTTGTTTTTCCAGTTTTTGAGTTTCAAGTATATTTATTATATTTATAATATAACCCAGGCGAAACAAATAATAAATTTATCACTTCTCGATAATTTCCGATATCCAGTAATGTCATACCGAAGAGTTCAAAAAGAAAGCGACGAATTATTGTCACTCGTTATGGTCCGGCAATCAGTTGCCAGCGCAAGTAGTCAAAGACTTATTTTCAATTGAATTCGGTTGTAACGCCACCTAATTCATGTGGCCGCTTCGTTCTTTGAAAGGAAGCTTTCAACGAACAGTCTCGACCACATTTAACGCCAGTTCGAGATTCGACGCGCTCGAGTTTCGTTCGAATTCGTCGCCGTTGCGATACCGCTGAGTTTATTAGCAATCGACCGGGCGACTCGAACGAAACGACACTCGTCACTGCCTCTCGCCGGAATAAACGACGCATCTCGGCTCGGTTAATCGAAGGACCGAGTCTGATTGTGAGAGAAGGGAGGAGCGGCAGTGACAAGGTGGTCGCGACAGATGTCGCGCGGCGGGTAAACAGGCGTGGATCGGACGTGGATCGCGCGCGAGAGCACTCTCCGCGGAAAATGGGAATATCCGGGAAGCAGCGGAGCGAGTGGCCAGGTAATTGTGAGTCGGCTTGCTCCTTCGCGGGAGAGACGGGAGAGCCACGCCACGGAAAAACGATGCCCCCGGGCCCCGGTAATCGATTTCAATTAGCGAAACTGCCGCGCCCAAGGACATTCCTCCGAGTGCCGTTTAACATCGAGAGGGCCTCGGGGGCCACCGATCGGTCTCTCCTCCCTCCTTCTGCCTTCTGCCTTCTCTCGTTCGTCGATTTTAATTGGCAAAATTCCCGAAATGCCTGGACCACGGTGCTCGTGACTGCCGCTCGCCGCCGGCTCGCCACCCTCCGAATCGTCGCTAGATCGAAACCCAGTCGGGACCCACGGTGCCGAAAGCACTCAGCCCGTGACTCTCGCCGGGGTTCCTCGGGCGAGTTTCACGTTCTTTCCACGCGATGGTCTTGCTCGCGCAATAACGAAAGATACCAGAGGCATGCGGTCTCTGTTTTTCGAATGCGTTTGACAGCAGCTACGTGCTCCTCGGATTGGGGAAGAATTATTCTATCGTACCATACAGAATCAATGAAACAACGCCGAAGGTTTTTGTACGTCGTCCACAAAGGGGCTAACAAAAATGACAAAAATCATAAACTTTCACTTTGATACTTTGACACGTTACACGATAAAACGTGCTACAAAGAAGTTCGTTTGTATTATCTCCACAGCCGCGATCGCTGATAAATGTATTTTATTCTTTCGCGAGAGAAAGCGAAAGAGAAAAGAAATGTGTGCCAATGGAAGTGTATCTTACTTTGCAAAGGGTTGATTCACGTACAATCGAGCTTTGATCCCAGGTTGTGCAAAGAAGATAAATCAGCGCCGAGGAGTTTCCATCGCCCTGCGACTTTCCTTTGACAACGAGGTTCATTGACAATTTGTGTTTTATTGCGTTTATCGCGTAGTGATTGAATTGATGGAGGATACCTGCGACGATAAAACGCGCGTTACGGTGTCGCGGAGCGAGTAATTACCTGATTCGAGAGGTGCTCGACTCTCGAGCAATCCTTAAAATCGCAAAGGTCTCGCTACTTGCAATCACCTCTTTTCGTCGAACGATTCTTATGGTGCCTGAACTAATGACGTTGACATTAATTCAGTCTCTCTTAATACGTACATTTTTGAATTGTGCAGAATCTCTCGTTAGAATTTTTATACTTTTCTCCTCGAGCCTTGTCAAACTATAATACATCAACTTGGCACGTGATTTTTAGACTTGTCGAGCGAGTTTTTCTTTTCTCCCATCATGTGCAAACTAGTCACTGATACAATATTATTTGATTTAATGTATGTCAATTTATGAAAACTAAAATACCTTTGTACAACCTCCATGTATAATTTACGAGTGGACTCGGATCTCGACGATTAATTATATTTTTATATATCCTTATCATGTTTTTTATTACTTTGTCATATTTTATTTAGTAAAGTCAATGTGAAAATTTTATATTACAAAAACTGGGTAACTGTGGGTAACTGTAGTTCTTCTTTCAATGATCATTCATTTAGAAATAATCATTATTTATCTAAAACTGATTATTTTACCCAAAATGATTATTACCGATCTGTCTGAAAATCTAGAAATCTCAAAGAAATGAAACTCTAGGAGTAATTATTTAGATTAATTATCCAGAAATAATCATTATTTATCTAAAACTGATTATTATTTTTAAACCCAAAATGATTATTACCGATCTGTCTAAAACTCTAGAAATCTCAAAGAAATGAAACTCTAGAAATAGTTACTTAGATTAATTATCTGGAAATAATTATTATTTATCTAAAACTGATTATTATTGATCTGTTTAAAAGTCTAAGAATCTCAAACAAGTGAAACTCCAAGCGAAACCAAACCATTTTCCATCCCCATTCACGAGAGAGAACCGCGACAATTAACCCTACGCTCGCATACTTTCTGACACGGTTTCGGTGGGGCGAGTCGCGCAGGGGCCGCAAACTCGAGCAAACGCCATTGTCACGACAATTTCGAGTGACGTCTCGCGTCAACCGACGACTGAAGGCTGGTTTGCGTGCGAAAAATTAAACAACGCGTCTCTCCGTTCGCCCCCGGGGTGGGAACAAAGCGTTCCTTCGTAAACAATGGAAACTTCTGTTTCTTATCCCTCGTTCTTTTTTTCCACCCCTTCCGCGTGTCCCTTTGAAGAGGCGCCGCGCCGCCCCGAGGGAGAGAATCTTGCTGGTGCCCTACTCGCTGCTTCTCCGTATGCCTCGCGATAAAATCGTCCCGTTGTAATTGTCCACTCGCCAGGCGACTGGATTCTTTGGAATGGATTCGTGATCGACTCGCAGACTGACACTACGATCGACACCGCTCGAAATCGAGTCGGATCTTTCAACTTTCTGAAGAACGAGAACCTTTCTAAAGACTATTTTTCCTTTTATTTTCATTGCTCAATATCTTATCAATGAGGTCAAAATGTTGGTTTTCTATCGGTGAGACGGAAAGAAAGTATAATTTTTCTTCTATAAATGCCTTTGTTTACTTGAAACTGACTAAAAATAAAAGAGTTTTATTTAAATTTTAGAAGAAATATATTAAAATATATACTTAAAAATATATTAAAATGTATAAATATTATATATTTAAAAATATACTTAAAAGTATATTAAAATATATAAAATACTATAAAATATATATATAATTAAAAATATATTAAAATATATAAAGAATAAAGTTAAACTGAAAAATATATTTCACAATATAATCGTGGAAATAAAAATTTCGTCCGTACAAAATCACGAATTAATCGTCGAGAGATCAATAAATTTGCGAAGCAATTTTCCACGTGTAATGGGACCTAATTTGCAGAAACTATCGCGCACGGCGTCATCCGTAACAGACGACGGTATTCAATTTGACGGCAAATGGCGTTGTCCGTAGATAAGGTGTTAACCTTATTTCGTATTCCCGAATCATGCCAAGATCCCGTGTTAAAAGTTTCCATCCCGAGTTTCGAGCCTACGGAGACGCATAGCCCTCGTCTCCTCGAAGAACGGCGCGAAACTTTGCCGCTACAGTTTATCAAATCTCGCGCCATTTGCTCTTCGTGTCCGCGGTACGGACGAAGTTTTCGCCCGAAAAAAAACGTATCCCTCCCCGTGGCACCGTGAATAAAGAGGCATGTTGTGTCACATTAACGTCGTCGAGCTTCCATCCGTCGGATTTTTGGAAAACGAATGCGAAATGACGAACGAGAAGGTGCTCAGCAAACGCGAGCAAGCATGTACTTATTTATTTATTAAATCGAGACGATGAGCATCGATCTAAATTTCGATTCAATCTAAAACAGAAGCTATACGATAAGTCCAGACGAAGTGACGTAACGTGGCTGAAATATCGAAGAAAGGGCCGAGACAGCCGTGTCTCGCCGTCGTCCAACGGAATTTTCCGCAATCTGGATTCAAGACCAGCTCTCGCTTTCCTCTCGGCGTTTTTTCCACTCGGTCGCGATGAATCGCTAATGCCGGCCGCACGCGTAAACAACCGCTTAACGTATTAATGATTTTCTCCACGTGGTATTTTTCTTCAGATTTTCGTCGCCGCGAGTAAACAACGCTCGATGGTATTTTCCCCGCGGGCTGTTTTCCTCGAATATGTTTACAGACAGAGGAACTATGCGCGATAAACAACATTCCCGAACGGCCGCGGGGAAACGTTTATTACGTTCAAAGGTTTTCGAGAAAACGCAAGACTAGGAGTGTTTTTCTTTGTTCCTTTTTTTTCTTTTTTTCTAAAATAATGGTAATGCCATCGCGTCAGAAACGATATTGTGGTGATAGAGAGGAGAGAGACTGCTCGTCAGGACGCGTCAATACGTTAACAACGGTACAAAATTACACCCCAAGTCAGAAAATTTTGTCATGAAGAAAATACTGCTGCTCACAAAAATTAGGGGATATCTCAAACGAGTGTAATTCGTCATTCGAATATTTATCGGGGCAATGTTTAACACGTACAGAAGAAACAATTCCAGTATAATTAAATTTGTCTCACGTGCAGAACTTTTTTTTCAAATAAATCGAGTTAGGTTTGCCCGAAAGATTAAACTTGAACCATAACGCGCCATGGATAGATAATTTTTACTCCATCTACATTCTTCTTTATCGCTCGTTGCACGACACCTCTCGCACTATCCGACAAGATTTCTCAAAATAGCGATAATTGATCAACGAACATGCAGTTTTCTCGCGCGTTAGAAAACGAATTGTTAAAACGCAACGAATCGCTTCGCGAAAGATTATCTCGAAGGCAGGATATCGGGGGAATTCTTCGCCGTGTTCCGCGTCCGCCGGGAAGCGCTCGCAATCAGAGAGGGTTATTAATAAAGTATTTACGAGGTCACGGTATAATCGCGAATGCAAATTTATTGGCTGCCGCCGATAAGCTTGGCGGTTTGCACATTTCCAATTAGTATCGGGTATTAATGAACCATCGGTACCGTCGCCTCGTTGAAAATTAAAATGAGCTCTGGTTTTTATCGCCCTGGCGCCGATAGCTTTTTATTCGCTGTTATATGGATATCGATCGCATTCTGCAAAAAAAGAAGAAAAAAAAAAAAAAAGAAAAAAGGAAAATCTGTCCACGCCGTAGATAGTTAGTCTCCGCGAAGAGTTATTTCATGCCGACGCACGGTTTCTGTGCCCGTGTTTCCCCGCGGATCTCGCCGGTTCCACGTGTATTTCAACCGTGACGTATCGCGTTGCTCGTGCAAAGTGCTCGACTCCATGAAATTCACGATAATTCGGTTTGCCGTTGTCCGGTGCAGCGTTCAAGCCGCGTGACAAACGCAATCTTCGCGCCCACGGAACCGATAAACGAAATGAAACGTTTCGAAAATCTCATGCACGCGGTATCATCGTCGCGCAAACTCAATTGCAAGGCCGCAAGATTTGGTTCAGTTTCGATTCGCGGAAACGAGAATCCCGAGCCGATTCCATCACATTTTTCGACCATCCATCGCCCCCCCTCTTTCTCAGAAATCGAGTTTCTTTGCGCAGCTTCCTCTGCGTCTTCCCAGAGAATGATTTCTCAGTTGAAGAAAAGACAAAAATTCGAGTTTCGTGCGTGATCGATTCGCCGAGCGAGAATGGTCATTCGAAGGGAAACGGGTCGAATGGTCGGGTAATTTCAAGATGGAGGGAAAAGAGTGGGCGGAAGAGGGTGGGAAGAGGGAAACTTTCTTTCAAAGTTCTTCTCCACGGGTGGATGTAACGAGATAAATGCTATTAGAGATACTCGATGCCGAATCGTTCCGAAATTATCACTCCATTTTCTCCGCGAATATTCCGACTCGTTCGTCACGCCAAATGCGCGCTGAATTCCCTGGATTCTTTACCACTTACTCCGAACAAACGCAGCTGGGAATAAATGTGAGATTCTCGCTGATTGCGAGTCTGATCCAGCTCAATAACGAACGCGTTCTCGCCTCTTTTCGTCAAGAAGTTCGTTATCAAATGACTTTTATTAATATTCGGACATCATTCAAAATATTGTTGTGGACTTCGATTGTTTGATAATAGTAAGTTTGGATTAATTTTTTAATAATATATTAGAACATTCATTATAGTTTATAGTAACATAAATTTTATTTATTTACTGCACCTACTTTTCATAATATCAAACGATAAACTGAATTATGTCGAAATGTAGCGCGGCAAAAATATTCGGACATTTGAAGACCTTCAATATTTGAACCTGAAGATTGTTAACATAAACAATAATTAATATCTTGTTAGGTAGCCCTTAACATCTGCTAGCCGCTAATATAAATAAAATTAAAAAAAAACTGATAAAAAAGCTGATAAAAATAAACAAAGTGTACGTGTATAAGCGTCGTCAAATTTACTATCGGCAGCCTTATGAAAACATTTAATCATTATCTCCTTTTCCTTTTCTAATATTAAAAATTAAATATTAATATTAATATTTTATAATATTAAAATAAAATTAAATAAAATAAATAATATTAAATAAAAATTAAATATTAATATTTAACATGTTATGTGAAATACATGTATTTCGGTATAATACCGGTAAATTAAATATTAATATTTAATTTTTACTTAATATTATTTATTTTATTTAATTTTATTTTAATTTTATTATTATATATTTATATTAAACGACCTAACATCGTTTTGATAGCATCGTACCGGTATTCGCACCATCTCGGTTTCATCAAACGTAATCGAGTAGTAACCTAAAAATACCGGTATTTTACCGGTGTCCGTAATACCGATTCGGTCTCTGCTTTCTTCTTTCCACGTCGCAGACGCTTAGGCATATTTCCAGTAATTTTTTTTTTAAGCAATCTAGCGGAATTCTATTCTTCCATTCTTCGATTAATCGCTGTTTTAACTCCTCTTTCGATGCGATTCATTCATGCATGTACGTCCGAAGACTCTTCGACCGATAATTGTTTACAGAATGGGAAACCACGCGGGCTTCGTTTACTCTTTACGATTTGTATTTGTTGCCGCGTGTAATTGCATAATGTCGCTTTCTATAGGCCAGCGCGCGCGCATTTCTACTTTCACTTCTCTACGGCGTGTTTACGGTGCGCGTTCACAAACAAACGGCTCACGAACCGGAGGCGCTACTCCAGTTTCGTCGCGAAGTTTCACCGCGCGGTTTCCAATCGTTCGCGACCGAAACGAAACGAAACGAAACGAAACGTAGGCGGGCCGGTCGTTTTGATTCGACGTCGATTAAACGCGGCATCGCGGACGAAATTTCACTTCGTGGGTTTTCTATTTCTTAATTAGCCGAGCACAATAACATCGTTCGCATCGTTCGATGACTCGCGTTTTCTCGATTCCCCGTGAAAGCAGCGGCGAAGCACGACCGGCTACGCACGTGCACAGACACACCGAGTACAACATGCTTCGGCACATATGTACTCGTCGAATGCGAAATTCTGAAGTTGAAGTTAAACATTCCTCGCGAGTTTTTTTCTTTTTTTTTTCTTTCCCTTCGACGGACAAACCGGTTGCTCTTTCGAGCGTGGAAGAAAGGTGCACAGATTCGGAACGAAGCGCTTCGCGAGCCTGAGTACGTTCGAGTACGTTCGTTTCGTCGCGAATTGAAAAGATAGAAAGAAGAAACGGATAAAACGAACCTGGCCAGCTATTGACCAGGAAAATTTCGCCGGGTAAATATCCCGCTGGTTGATCGTTATTACGCGCCGTTCGCCGTCGAAAATAAATTCCCCCGTTGCGTCCGCAACAGATTCCGAGAACAGACGTGCGCGTAAAGTCAATCGCTCGTTGTCCACCGGAGGGGAAAATCCAATCGACGATATCGTTTAAACACCTTGTCCCCTATCTTCGCCTTCGCCGAATGCAAAACACCCGTGCTGACGTCACCGGCCGACCGACCTCGAGCCAACAATTGATTTTGAACGTGCAACAAGGTTGAACAACCGGCAGAAAAACAGCCGGCATGGTTGTTTCGCCGAGCCACGCGACACACGACGCCTCGGTGTAGAACGTTGGCGATCGCGCATCGCGTCGCGTTTCCTTTCTTCCTTTTCTCTTTCCCTTTTTTTTTTTTTCCGGCCAAGCGATCTTTTCCGCGAGCGGGGCCTCGGTCATCAACACGCCGCGCCGCGGTGACGATAGCGCGACGCGCCATGCAAATCAGCCGGCCTGCAACCGGATAACGGCCCGATTGTATGCAAATGCCGATCGGATTCTGACAGCGACGCCCGGCCCGATTCCCGCCGATCCGATCGTCCGGCCAACTTGCCACCGGACGTCAAGCCTCGCCTTTATACTCGACTTGTCGTTATCGAGACTCGCAGTCGATCGACGACGCTCGGCTCGCGAATTCTCGTGGAACGTTGGCCTTGCCAACTTGAAACTCGAGTCGAACTCCAGAAGACTCGTAGTCTGTTATATATAGATGTGAGACACGATTATATTATATCGAGAGATGCATTTTACATACCGAGACGATTTTTGATAAAGTTATGCTTCTTGCAGCTGGATGATTCTCGTCTGGTTCTCGGGAAGCAGAAAATCGGAGATTCGTCTTTCTGCGACGAATAGATGAAAGTGCTTGGATATTGGAACAAACGTGTCTGTTCCACTCGAAACGTTATTAGGAATTTTATATTCGTGAACGCTTTACGAATAAGCAGATGAAGTTTATGTTTATCAACGGTTTGTCTATTGTAAAGAATAATTATAGAATCGATAATTATTATTCGAAAGAGCTGCACCGTTCCTTGTCTGCAACCTTATTTCTTCTGTTAAGAGTACCCATAAATAACGTCGTTTTCTTTATACAATTTTAATACAAATAAAATACAAATTTTATTTTATTCGAGAGTTAATAACAGTTAATACAGTTTTTATCTTATATTAACAATATAATTTAACAATAAGCACACTAAATGTCAATATATTTAACTAGAATATAGGTTATGTCGCTATTGTAAGTTAAAGTCACTAGATGGCAATATTTATTAAATACGAAGAAAACGACATTACTTATGGTTACCCCTAATAGAAATACTGCAACCTTATTTCTTCTATTAGGAGTACCCATAAGTACTGTCGTTTTTTTTTTTATACAATTTTAACACAAATAAAATAGAAATTTTATTTCATTCAAGAGTTAATACAGTTTTTATCCTAGATTAACAATATAATTTAACAATAAGCACACTAAACGTTAATATATTTAACTAGAATATAGGTTATGTCGCCAAGTTAAAGTCACTAGATGGCAATGTTTATTAAATTTGAAGAAAACGGCATTACTTATGGTTACCCCTAATAGAAATCGAGATCCTTTGCGTCTGTTTTGTATTAATCCTTCTCGCATATTACTACCGAATTTCTTTACACTGTATCCTAATGTCACACATACGTGACATTTGTGTAAAATGCTTCGTTCGGCTGATTCACTATGTTTCATACGTGTTACAAGTTGTACGAGCAACACACGTAAAAATATTGCGAGAAAGGCACGGTTCACAGTGAAAGGATTTCGAATTCATCCGTGGCCGCGAATGTTGTTAGGAATTAGTATCATATACGAGTCGTCTTAAGATACTTTGGCCTGGGCTGAGGCTATAAATCGCGAAGGATATACAAGATGAATGGAAAAAAAGCTTCATAACTACGTTGAAGAAACGAATCTTTTTGCTTCGAGAATTATCATACTATATAAATAATGATTTATACTTCTAATTTTTTTTTTTTTTATTACGTGTCCTTCTTTTGTTTCTCATGCATACTTGACACCTTTAAAGAATTACGCTCTTTTTCAAAGATTCCTGAATGTGTTCTAACTTTTTCACAAGCACTTCAACCGAGATCGTCTATAACTTTAAAACTATTAACTTTTCGACCCATGTTAGGACATTTTTTCGTGTTTCGATGAGTACTATCTACCTTGGAAGTTACGGGTTCCTTTTTTTCTATTCACCCTGTATATAAACGCGACAGAAAGGACCCACAGTCAGTACAGTAGTGTTATAGTCACTGTAGTATTGCAACATTTTTGCATCAATAAGTTCCAGAGTGTTTGCCTTGTTGGAATAAAAGTTCTGTAAAATTCTACAGTATAATGTTTTAATTGCAACAAAGTCCAAGTAGTTTGTACACACATCTGGAAATCTGCTAACTCTGAAACTGTGACAGTTGGAAACGTCCTTGCCTTAGCAATCGCCCACGTCTCGCTTGGCCACCTACTCGCAACTAACCTTATTGTCTCGCGATGCTCTTTTAGCCTTCTATGGTCTACGTTGAGCAACCATTGCTCTCGATTGCTGCTTTTACGCCCCCGTGAACCTCCCTCTCTCTCTCTTTTTCTATCTCTCTCTGCTGTCTTTGTTACTATACGGCAACGATACTCGCGATCAGAGAACGAAACGCATCGGGAAACGAAGAGGAAGAAAGCGAGAACGACGCGGGAGGGCCGACAGACAGAAGAGCTAAACAGGATGCGCGCATCTTTCCAAACGGGGTGCCTCGCGTTCGTCCATTTACGTAATCGCAGGCTTGCACAACAATTTTTTTCCCCAGTGACGCAACTTCCTCACGTTAAGCGTTTCCTTTTATTTATTTCGAGAATGTGCACTGGCGTGCTTAATAATTTCTAGACGATGACGAGTGTACTCGACGAAAACGCTCGCTGTAAGATTGAATTAAATCTTACAAGGAAATGATCGATTCTTTTAGCAAAAAATTCTTTCTTCGAAAGAATTTTTGATTTTATTCTTTTATCCTGTTGCCTCGAAATATTCTAAAATGTGCTAATAAATTTTACAGTAAATAACAACAGCGAATTTTTTTCTGCATAATTATACTCGGCGTTAAATAAAAAGATTCCATCTTTTCATGACGAGCGTACTCGACACAAACGCTTGAAAATCGATGCACTTTTCCTGGTTTAAGGGGGTATTCTAGTGTGAACTTTTGAAAAAATCGATGATTTTTTTTTTTGCATATTCTTAGAATATAGTTTCAAAAATAAATCTTTGTAACCTTACATGGAACTCCTAAAATTAACGAAGTTATGATTGTTTGCAGCACGCGACGGCCAGCGTTCATTGTTACCGCAATACTAAACTTCGAAGGCATTTTTTTGGAAACTATGATTTTCAACACGGTGTCCGTGATGTCTCAAAATCTACTTGACCAAATGACTCGAAATTTTAAGTACGCATTTTAGTACATGTGTGACTCAACCAAAAATTTTTATTTTTTATATTTTTCAGGCCGCCGAAGTTTAACAAAAATATGCAAAAATCGATAATCGAATTTCAAAGTATCTAATTAAGGAACATTCACGTTTTTTTATTTCCGACAAGCAGAATTGCCGGAATCATGGACACTGTGAGACGACTATGTTTGAGAGTATGCAGTGCCACTAATTTTAACTTTCTTTGTCCCAAAAAATTTTAAAACGTCGTTGAAATATGTACAAATAAATCTTGTCAATTTGACTGCAAAAGTAGTTTCTTTGCAAAAAAATTCCCAAAAGTTAAAAAAACACGCACTTCACACTAGAATACTTCCTTAAGCATCCGTCACTATTCCCATGAATTCTATTGGGACTATGTGTCTCATTCTACACTTACCATAATACTAAGCGAGTGGTGCCTGATAACGATATTTCGGCACAATTCGCCGACTGCACTTCCCCATTTAAGCGTCCGCTTTCGAACGCTCAAGTGAGGACTACTTTATTACGATCCAGGCGAACGAGTTCGACTGGATTATTTTACGATGGACGATCAGTCGCCGCTGTGAAAACTGGTGAGAATTGCGTGTATACATTTTGGCCTTCGATCTAATTTCTCGCACGATTGGTTCTTGCGATCGGTTCGGAATTACCATTCCCCCGTGGTGAATTTATCGTTTGTTAGCGCCGCCGTTATGGATATTTACTATTTACCCTAGGTAGAACGCTGGTCAGGAACCGAGGAGGAAACAGAGTGGAAATTGCTCGTCTACCTCGAACTTTGAATCTTCGCGCGTAGGAAAGGAAGAAAGGAAGAAAGGTCGAAGCGTCGTTGCTCGATGCTTCGTTCGTGTAAAATTCTTTCGTTACTCGCAACTGATTTATTTATCGAATAAACAACCGTGGAAAACTCGCCAAGGAAATTCTTTTACGAAAATAAACATCGATAAACGTTTATCCAGCTTTTTAATCTACTGCCTATCTCGTCGTTATCGTTTCAGCATTGAATTAATATATACTGGATAATATATGATATACTATTTAAGTGAGGCCACTTGAATATATCTATTCGAGTCGCGACGATGCAAAGAAATTCTCGCCTAACGTAAATGGTCAATAACTAATGCAAATAAGAATATCTTTTTTTCCAGAGTTTTCAATTGATGTTTCTTTTCATACGATTATGCATTTTCTTTCTTTTTTTTTTCTTTTTATTGACCATCTGAATATCTTCTCCATTAATGACGGTACGAAAATCATTCCTGACGTAACTTAAACTGTTAGTTGAAGAGGAAGAACTATTTTTTTTTAAAGTATCATTTTTTAATGTCTCCTCAAGGACACTAGCATTTTTTATACAGAAAACGTATATTTTTTCTTTTTTACAACTCGTGGAAAAAATACCATTCGGATATATGTTTATGACATGGCCTTCAAATGATCTCCCGGACTTTAAAATTTTTAAATTAATGTGAAACTTACGTTGAACGAGATTCGAGATTAAGGCGACAACAAGTGATCTTGACGGCGCACACACGTTTAATTTAAATACGTCATTCTATAATACAATGACAGATTGCATAGCCCTCTAAGTAACTTCACGTCTGACATCAGCACAAACTGGTCTTATGCGTTCCTTATGCGTATCCCACAAGGAAAAATCTATCATTAATGGAGAAGATATTCAGATGGCTCGATTTTCACGAAAGATCCTGCACATACATACATACATACATATATATATGTACACACATCTAAATGGCGTCAACGGTTAGCTATGTACGCGCTACATATGAAAATCGACAAATGATCTCGTTAACGCGGCGACGCCTAATGGCGTGGGACGTTCGATATCCGTTCGTTCGCCGACGTATTACCTTGGCAGACGTTTCTCGCGGTGTCAGCGATCGATGTACACCGCGGAGAGCTAGAGCAAAGAGCAAGTGGAAAGAAATTGAATTCCCCGGAGGAGGGGGGAAGGGAAGGGAATTAATCGGGAACTGAAAAGTTCCAGCGCGCGCTGTTTGCGGATTTCCCGCGGCGTGCTAACGAGCCGCGAACTCGGCCCCCGAAATAAACGAGTTCGAATCCCCACGAACGGCCACGGCGAAAACGAGCCAACGCCGCGCGAACGATTGACCTGTCGATTCTCGCCAACACCCGCAACACGCTGCCTCCGTAGGCAAACACAATTGCTGAAAGCGTGCCCGCTCTTTCACGCTTTTTTCCCCCTCTGTCTGTCTCCATTTTTCGAGACCTTGATAAATTAAAAGTAAAAAGGAATTAGTGGAATCCATGCTATATACAGAGTGTCCATAAAGTCTCTTTGCAATTTCAAAAATTTATTACGAAGGCAGATGAAAAGACAGATAAGTGGAAATTATTACAGAATAAGACATATATATATATTTAAGTTTTTTCTTGGCTTTATTTAATACACTTCTACACGGGCACCGTTAGTTGCACGAAGCACATCAAAACGATACTCGATGTTTTCCTCAGATGGATTTCTTGGTCGTCCACTCCTCCCTTTATCGAACACTGTCTCCATAAATTGCTTGTGCCATGCACGAATTGATGGAGATAACGGTGGATCTCTTCCGTACTTAGTTCTGAAGTTTCGCCGAGTCTGCAGATCCGATTTGGTTTCAATAAACCACGATACACACTGTGCCTTCTCTTGAGCAGTAGCCATTTTGTAAGGGGTTCATTTAACAGTATCTTATTCATCAATAGGGTACCTGTAATGCAATGTGATAAAAACCTTGATAACCACGGAGTACATGGAACAAATCTGACGAAGATGTCCCATCGATTGCCTTTGTAGTAAATTTTTGAAATAAAGCAGAAAAAAGCAGAGGATCACTGATGCCATTGCTACCATTGATGAGAGTATGCCACAGCGAACATGGCACCGTCTTCGTGCCCACATAGAAGTGTATTAAATAAGGTCAAAAAAGAAAAAAAAGGAAAAAAAGAAAAACTTAAACATATACGTCTCATTTTGTAATAATTTCCACTTGTCTGTCCTTTCATTTGCCTTTGTAATAAATTTTTGCAATTGTAACGAGACTTTATGGACACCCTGTATGTCCTACGATATTTGGCCAATATCTTTGGCTAATGGGATTTCGCAATTTTCTTGCGCGAGAATACTCGACTCAAGGTTGAAGAACGTTCGACGCGTTCGATTAACGGGGATCGTGCGTGCGTTCCGAGTTAATTCGCCGATTTAACAGCCGCGCTGGCCGCGCGCGTTGCTCGCCGCGATCCGGAATTCCAGTCGGACGTTATGTAACGAAAACGTCGATCGAGCTCTGCTTTTCTGGGTACCATTATGCAGGAATGTTGCACAGCAGAAGCATGGCCAACTCCGGTCTCGGAATACGTTTGCATAAATTACCGTGGAATTCGTTTCTAATTAATTCGTTGAAATCGCTGGTTCATACATAATAGATTTCTCTTATAGCTCGGTATAGTCTCGAAATGTCGCTCGGCTCGACTAGCTAACAGAACTTCCGGATGATTCTCCAACCGTTCGTTGATCGTACCGATGCGTACAGTAGTTGAAAACAGAGCCATTTCGTTGGAGAAGGGAGAGAGAAGTATCCATCTGACGTCATGCTGGAAAATTCTGCAATCGAGGTGATGATCTGGAGGGAAATAATTAACGTTCCGTTGACGTCTGTTGATCGATCGCGTCACAAACACTCGACCGTTGACACGTGGCGTCCAAGCAAGCAATATTCGTCTTAATTTGAATTTCATTTGTTCACGGGGAAAGAGTCTCTTCGTTAGGTAAATCATAGTATGAAAATATTAATAAAAATGATATAAAATGGCAGTAAATATATATCATAAATATATGATGCAATTTGAATTTTATTTGTTCACGGAGGAAGAATCCCTTTATTAAGTAAATATATCATAATATGAAAATATTAATAAAAGTAACATCGAATGGCAGTAAGTACGTCGTAAAAAAAAAAAAAAAAAAAAAAATGATACATAATAAACGAGAGAACGTGTTGCAAAAGTACGAAGCACGTTTTAATCGTGTCAACATCGCAAAATAAAGAATTTTACTGCGCCTCTAGACGCAATCGACGTTGATCGAAGCGAAAATAAACACCGGCTTAGCTATTTTCATGTGCAAAACAGTTGGCTCTCGCCGATACAGATCGAACGATAAGCTCGCCCGTATCGCGATTTCAATTACACGGACTGGCAATAAAAAACCGAGTTAGTCAAGATCGCGTATGATGAGAAAGAGAGAGAGAGAGAGAGAGAAAATCATCGAATTCCGGCGAAACGTCATCCGCGATGTAGCAGAGACGATAAACAAATAAGCCTGATGAACGGAAGACCAAAAAAAAAAAAAAAGAAAAAAAGGAAAGAAAAGAATCGATGCTTCGACTCACAAAGTAGTGAAAATATTTTGCGGGGATATCTGCGTAGCACGCGCCGCCAACGATCAAAACAGCTTAATCTCGCGTCCTACACGAGATTGTTCCCTGGGCCGCCTTCGTATCGAGCAAAGTGCACCGGTGATCGTCGAACAATAAGATCTTATCGCGTCGATTCCCGACACGTCACTTTTCACGACGATCGTATGCTGGCGATATCTCGCTGCCGATAGCGGGTTTGTTGTTCCATTAGTTGATGCATTATCGGCGAAACCGGAGCAGCGACCACCGGTTACAGTGAAATTCATTTTTCGAGCGATTCCTTGCGATAATTGCCCGCTTAACGGCCGATTCGCCGCTTGCGTTTCGTTTCGCATCGATGGTAGAATCGTGGTTAACCCCTTGGGTACATTTGACACTCGTCGTGCACTTGTTTCGCCCAAGTGCAAGTAGATAAGTATAACTCGTCATTCGAATTGAGACAATATGTAATTTCTTGCGCTGAACATGACACGCACGTCGAGAATTTTTTTTGTTCCAAAATTGCAATATTTTCTCAGATTTAAGTATAACCCAGGCAAAACAAATAATAGATTTATTACTTCTCGATCATTTCTATCCAGTGATATCGTACAGACGAGTTCAAAAAGAAAGCGACGAATTATTATATACGGTGTTGTTCACTCGTTATGGTCCGCAATCAGTTGCCAGCGCAAGTGGTTAACCTCGCACGTCGAGAATTTTTTCGTTTTCCCAAAATTGTAATATTTTCTCAGTTTTAAGTGTATTTAAGTAAAACAAAATAGGCAAGACAAATAATAAATTTATTACTTCTCGATAATTTCTATCCAGTGATATTATACCGACGAGTTAAAAAAGAAAGTGACGAATTATCGTATACGATTCGGTCACTCGTTATGGTCCGCCAACGCAAGTTAATACGTACGTTCCTGTTCGTTTGAGAGTAGTTGGTATCAGTTGCAACAGAAGAAACAATTCCAGTATTTCGGTGAACCTCATTTGTGATACATTGACCAATACCCAGTCGGAAATAAGGAATATATTTTATGAAAGTGACAACAAAAGTTTATCTCTTCAAAATTAATAATAATTTGTTTTTTGTTGTAGCTGGAGTTTATTTGTTTTCATTTTCTGTTTCTTTTATTTATTTATTTTTGTTTCGAAATTCTGATAAATTAATTGATCAATACTATTATGTCAATATTATACCATTAATACTAATTTATCAGAATCTGATAAAAAGTCTAATAATTTATCCGAATCAGATAAATTATAATATATTATACCATTAATACTATTATGATTTATTAAAATCTGCTCCATGGACCAACAACTTAAATCTGTTCCATAAGCAAACATTTTTTCAAATAAAATACTGGAAGGGTTAATTGAAAAGTCCTTATCTGCGACGAAGATTCACCGCAATTGCGGCCGAGAATTTTGAGGGATTTTTTAAGAGATCGGAACTATCGTTTCTAAGTAATACGTTTCTGCGTTCAGTCGTCACGGTCAAACTTCAGCGGTCGTCGTTGCACGATGACGTATAAACTTCGCTCGGAATAAAAATACTTTGACATTTGATAGGTCCTTGGAAAAAATTATCGAAAGTTACAGAGTCATTCTAAGTGCAAGTAACCACAAGTCTACGATTAGCACTTAGGTAGCAACAAGCACGCGATACGTTCAGCGAAGGAACGCTTAGAAACTATGCGAGAAATCAAATATTATTCTCTTCCCTTTCTCTCGTTTTGCGGACATCGATCGTAACGAAGATATATTTTTACGAAAATGGCACGAATTTCAATCGCGAATGTTTCGCCCGAGACACTGTTCTTATTTTATTTTGCCAGCCGACTTTGTCGATCGATGCCTCCAATTAGCAGAACGACGAATCTCGAGAAGTCATCGAGAGGAACGGTTAGCTCGAAATCGAAAAAGTGTTCGCATCTTCGCCAACTCTCGCGAATCCTTTTTGCCATCCTCCGTTGTTCCTTTCCTTCTGTTCCATTCTCCTTCACCGTGTGTACGTAATTCATTCTTCGCGAAGAAGAAAAGGAATCGCTGGTTCCTTTCGATGACGCGTTACGGCCGCTTCGACACACAACACACACAATTATCACGTTCACGTTGACAAAGCACGCAGTTATTCATAGGCAACGTGTTGATGTTAATTGCACGGTATCGTTTCGCATTGTTACCGCGGGGGGGGGGGGGGGAAAGAGAAAAAGAAAAATTATAGCGAAGCCACGCGCGAAACGAACCACGTGGAAAAATCGGAAACGTTCGACCGCGTGGATCGTGGTGGTTTCGCAAGAATCACCGTAAATTATTCCGATAATAAGAAAGAAAGGGAATAAATAGCACCTCGTATAATTACGTCTATAAATAAACGCGAATTATCGGCCTCTTCGTTTGCATAATTCCCGCGTTTGTAATTTTGTCGCGCGATTGCACGTATGTACACACGGATCGGACATCTCCCGTTCTTTTTCCACCCCTCCTCTCGTTTTCTCGCTCTTCCGAGTATCACGAGGCGAATAAATATCGGAGATGCCGCGCGGCAGATAACGAAAGCTAATAACCGGGAGATTTACGGCGCGATCGAAAAAGATGATTCTCGCTCGTTTCGGGGACGTTCTCTGGAAAAGTGACGATCGCGAATTATTTGCTGCAACGTCCATCGATCACCTATCGAGTCGCATGATAACTCTGTGTCTATCTACGAACTGGCTGGCATTTGAGAAATATAAAAATAGCTCGGATCGACGATAATTAAGTCACGGTCAAATTCGCACGATTAATTGCATTCCCAGATCCACTTTGCGATTCCGTTTCCCACGAACGTTTTCTTTGTTAGAAAATCCCTAGGCGTGGAGATGTAGACGTGTGCGTGTGAGCGAGGCGCGCAAATTCACGGGAGATATTTTATCAGTCCGAAACAGAAAGAGAGAAAGGGAGAGAGAGAGAGAGAGAGAGAGAGAGAGAGAGAGAGAGAGAGTCACACAGCCGGTAAAAAGCGAAGGTTCGCGCGAGGCGATGGTGGAGGATGGTCGATGAGCTCGAAATATTTTTCGGTCACGGCTCGGGGTCGATGCAACAGGTGCACGCCCGCTTCTGGCCTCCATTAAAGTGTTTACACGGGAGAGACAAGAACTTTGAACCGTCGCGTCCGGTTTAATCTCTTAAGCGGTTCCCCGGACATCGGCCGTGACCGGAGGGGAGAAAGCGGATCCGCTGGACGCCAATTGTCCGCGAATATTTATGAATTACGTCATCGATATCCCTGCCAGCCGCACGGTGCATCATTTCGTCGACCCTCGAGGTTCGACGAACCCATCAAAAGGCCGTACTCGATGGCGCGAGGTGTTCCACAGTCTGTGATTTGAAAACTACGTCTTTTTCTTTTTCTTTTTTTTCTTTTTTTTTTTTTGTTTGATGGCCAAGAGTCAATTTTTTCAAGTCTTCTTTGTGTAGCAAAAGGACCCTTTAAAACTCTGATCCAAAATGTTACTCGTTTCAGAATAATCACGCGCTAAAATTGAAATTCTGAAGATCAATGTGAAGCCAATTCTTTTGATCATTAACTATAGAATTGTGGATAAACGAAGGGTTTGAATTGTTGTTTTGTGCACGCCAATAAGCGTGTTTCGACTGTTGAATTGTATTTTATATCCGTGTGCAAGCAGAATGTTGTGAATGGTTTCAAAGAAATGACGAAAAACGATTGACGTCGGATCTTGTATTACTTGTGAAAAGTTTAAACAATTGTTAAGAAGAGCAAATTTAAAATGCAACCACCTGCCACCTTTAAATAGAATTATAGGTAAATGAAGAGTTTGAATTATTGTTTCATATTGATTATTCAGTTGTATTTTAATCCATGCATGAGCAGTTCGAACTTTGAAAATCATTTCGAAAAAAGTGCTGAAGATCGATTAATATCAGACTTGTATTACGCGAAGTTTCAAACAATTGTTTAGAAGAGCAAATTCTAAATTTAAGTGTAATCACCTCCAACCTTTAAATAGACATGGATTTTAAAAAACAGACGTGATATTTGGACCTGACCTGGATGTAGTTACGCTTGACTCTTGAACTATCACTATCATTACAATTTTTCAGTCGTTTCCGTTGATCTGTAAAAAAAAAAAAAAAAGAAAAATGTTCAGAATGAAAATTGACCTAGTCTCTTACAAATTTCAAAATAAAAATGTTTCAGAGAAAAGAATTTTGCTTTCACAAATACTGAAGGTATTTCCTCAACTTTTTAAATATCATTACACATTTTCGACTTGATAACTTTCAAGCCGACGACGAGATAAATTCAACGACCATGCTACGATCTTAACTCTTGAAACAAAGTTAAAATAATTTTTCGCCACGAAAACATGACCTCCAGACCACTGTACGCATTCCGGATATTAATCTGCCGTTTACTCTGCGCACGTGCGTAAAAGTCTCGAATTTTTGTTTCTCGAAACGGAAAAACGTCCCACGCTGCCGTGGCCATTGCCTCACCTCGCCTCGCCTCGCCTCGTTTCCAAAATATTTCCAAATATTGATCGCACTGTGCAAGCAACGTTCGTTTTTTCTTTCTTTCTTCATTTTTTTTCTTTTTTTAATATTTTGACCCGGCTAAGTGTGTCCAAAGTGTGTTTGGGTATAGCTATAATGTTTGACAAGGCACTTGCGGCTGCCGACGCTGCGGTATTTAAAGTTATCTCCGCGCCTCGTGCTCGGCCAGTTAAATATTTGTCAATCTTCGCCCTGCGTACGACTGCGTCGATTATCTGGACCTCTCACTCTCCGACTACGATAAAATTTTCGATTTTATCGCCTGAAGTATTCCCCTCCCCCCCTTTATTCTGTTGTAAGCTAATCGAATATAGGTTGAACGCGGCGCGATTTAAATGTCCCGCTCGTAAGTCGTTCCACGAATTGTTCCACGCACCAGCCACGGATTTTTGTAATTGAACGCTTCTTCTGCGTCGAGCGTGTTCTATTTTGTTGCGCGAGAAGGAGCAGCGAAACTCTCGTTTTTTACGAGAGCTCGTTTCAATTTCGCGTTTCCCCGAAGTGTCTCTCTCTGGCCGCCAGCGTGCGTCACCGCAGCAAACAAAGATCGAAAACAACAAGGCTTGCTTAGCCTTCGCGTTGTTTTCAAGAACCAGTTTCAAATAATACCTGTCCCCGTCTTAGAGGATATAAATAACGCGATATTAATAACAACTGCTTTCGCGTTTGCGCTTGAAAATTGAAATATACTTACAAAATTCGCTGCAAAACGCCAAAAGGTCGATTCTTCGAGTCTTTTTAGCGAGACCTCGTTGACCCCCGCGACTAATGCTCGAATTTCGCGCTGGATTTCTCTTCTCCGGGCGAAAAAAAAAAAAGCCGATCAAAGTCGAAGCGACGCGCTTGGGGGTTGGTTATCGATCACGCGACACGCGTCAGTCTAGACAGATTGACACGGTAACCTATCGGTTAGCCAATAATGCTGAAACCTTAGTGGAACGCGGCGACATGACCCGCAGCCTGTAGTACACCTCAGCTATGCTAAGTCGCGTGAACAACCAATCTGTCAGGCCAATGCCGAACTTCCGGCAATAATGGGGAAGCCTTAGGTCGTACGTACGTATGTATGTAGTTGCTTCGCCATCGTGGTCTGTTCGTTGGCCGCGAACAATTTGACGGATCGGTCTCTCGCCCGAGAGACGGCGAGAACGTTGGTTCACGTAAAAACTGATTCATCGATTGTGCAAGGTAATTTGGCAGCAACAACAGTTCGATCGCCATAATGATGGATACGTAGAGATTTCCCTTAGATTATACCGGGGACGAGAAAGTTGGCTGCACAAGTGTCTCTCCGAAAGTTGTGCAAACCTGACCGACAATTGCAAATCGTTCGCCTTTGTTCCATCTCACATCTGACAACTTGTAATCGTAATCTTTTTGCAACAGCCTCTCCAGTCCAAGTGACGACCAACTGGCCCACCGACGAGCCCTCGAATCCGTCGAATCTTGGGAAGTGAAATTCCTGATGTGAGTTGACTGATTTAATTTCGATCTCATCGCTCGGTGTACTAACAACTCGTCACAAATCGTGTTCTCGAATCTCTCATCGACGCTCTCTGTCGCAGCCTCCGCGTCGAAATTGACTAACAAATTTTCTGACTAACAAATCATCCATTGACAACAACAGAATCTTCCCGTACGTGGGTCAAAAGTCAAACTCATTGTTTCGAGTTATCGAGCCAGACATTCAGGGGGAAACAATAGGCCATCGTCTCTTTTCCCTTCGTCTGTCTATGGATAGCGAGTCTGCTCGGAAGACTTGGAAGACCGAAGGTCTGCCTTCTGGCCTCTGTTGGAAATCACGGCGGTTGATGTCTCGCCGCGCCGCGGCCGATCCACGCTCTCTTTGCTCGTGCACCGACGCTGAAATTCGAGCGCCTCCGGCCGCGGTTCATTCATCATCCCGTGCAACTGGAATCCACATAACTGGAACACCTTTCATCCATCACGTCTCCATCGGCCTCCGAGAACGGCTAGACGGTTTCATCCGATTATCCGGATCCGCGGGCCTCGATCTTTATTTCGGCCGTGTCCGCGCGCGCGTGTTGTTAACCACCCTCGAAAGAAAAGTCTTTCTGCTCACAATCCTCTCCGGAATCTGCATCCAGTTCGTCTGATGCAGGCTTCGTCGGCAAATCAACTAGTATCGCAGAAAGTTCGTCGAGCTCTGTTTAATTCTTTTCAGCCAATGTTTAACCTCTTGCGCTGGAATGACGTGCCACGCACGTCGAGAACTTTTTATCCCAAAATTACAATATTTTCTCAGTTTTAACTATATCTAAGTATAACCTAGGCAAAACAGATAATAAATTTATTACTTCTCGATCATTTCTATTCAGTGATATACCGACGAGTTCAAAAAAAGAGCGATGAATTATTGTATACGGTTTAGTCACCCGTTATGGCCCGCAATAAATTGCCAGCGCAAGTAGTAAAAGCTGCTATTACATTTTTTAGCTATTTTTAAATTGTATATATTAAAGATAGTATATTAAATATCAAAGCTCTCTTTCTATCAGTATCTGTTAATTAACTATAATTGTATATATTAATCTCTTGCGCTGGAATGACGTGCCACGCACGTCGAGAATTTTTTATCCCAAAATTGCAATATTTTCTCAGTTTTAACTATATCTAAGTATAACCTAGGCAAAACAGATAATAAATTTATTACTTCTCGATAATTTCTATTCAGTGATATACCGACGAGTTCAAAAAAAGAGCGATGAATTATTGTATACGGTCTAGTCACTCGTTATGGTCCGCAATAAATTGCCAGCGCAAGTAGTAAAAGCTGCTATTACATTTTTTAGCTATTTTTAAATTGTATATATTAAAGATAGTATATTAAATATCAAAGCTCTCTTTCTATCAGTATCTGTTAATTAACTATAATTGTATATATTAATCTCTTGCGCTGGAATGACGTGCCACGCACGTCGAGAATTTTTTATCCCAAAATTGCAATATTTTCTCATTTTTAACTATATCTAAGTATAACCTAGGCAAAACAGATAATAAATTTATTACTTCTCGATAATTTCTATTCAGTGATATACCGACGAGTTCAAAAAAAGAGCGATGAATTATTGTATACGGTCTAGTCACTCGTTATGGTCCGCAATAAATTGCCAGCGCAAGTAGTAAAAGCTACTATTAAATTTTTCAGCTACTTTTAAATTGTATATATTAAAGATAGAGTATATTAAATATCATAGCTCTCTTTCTATCAGTATCTGTTAATTAACTATAATTGTATATATTAATCTCTTGCGCTGGAATGACGTGCCACGCACGTCGAGAATTTTTTATCCCAAAATTGCAATATTTTCTCA